>NC_140946.1:130880295-131167795 GCF_014529385.1 Adiantum capillus-veneris | reverse complement strand
AAGGAATCAAGAAAATCTTGTTTTTGTAGGCTTTGATTTTTATGAAGGTCCTTACATGAGTGTAACATACCTTTTGCAAAATAAGGCACTTAAGAAGACAACAAAAGAAGCGATAGCTTTGAAACTGATGGGAGAGCATAACATAGAACTCATGTATAGGCGACTAGTTGACTTTTTAAAAGAGTTGCAATGGACTACTCCGAAGGAATCATTTGATAGAATGCCAAGACTCGGAGCCATTGGGCAAAACAAGATTAAGCTCAAAGACACTAATGCTAAAGATATGGGTCAGGATGAAGTTGAATTTGTTCAAATCAAGTTCACTATGGAACTGTGGTTATATACGTTGCCTCTATTTTGACAAAAATTTTGGGCAGTTTGGCATGGAATGCGCAAGCGCTCCAAATTATAAAGCTAAAAGATTTTGTGGGACAAGTTATAAACGATATGATCTCAAAGCATTATTACTCTTGTTGTAGTCTAATGTTTGATGTATGATAGTTGATTGGCCGCAATTAAAACAGTTTTCTTACTAAACAACTATCCATAAAAGATGTTTGATTTGAGGTTATCTCATAATTTGGATATTGTTATGCGTACAAGATAGAGATTCCTTTCAATATGTGATAAATTCATGGCTATGAAACTACATTAGAGGTGTTGAATGTTTCTAACATGTAAAATTTTAAAGTGGGAATAATATCACTACAAAAAAATTATATGTGAGAATAAGATCCTTTTGTCATTGTGAAGTCAAAAGTTTTACCATATTCAAGTTTTTGTAATGACGGTGACAGTTAATGTCTCTCTTTTGCATAGATAAATAGGGCAAGGTTCCAACTAGAAATTTTTCCACTGGCTTTCTACCTATCCAATGTATTAATTAGCTTGTTAAAAATTGCAACTTAAGAATGAAAAACTTTTGATGTCAAAAATGGAAATAATTTACACTCAAGATTGATAATTCTCTCGGTTAAGAGTGGAATATTTATCATTATAAGATGTATGAGTGAAAAATATTTTCATTAGAACTATAAAATGTAGAATGAAATTTTTTCTAAGGTGCTAATTATTACCTACTTTGCAGTACAATCTTTAAGTGCCTCGATTGGGAAAAATGAACGTGCAAGGTCTTCAGTGCAAATTATTTTCATATTTTGTTTGGGTTTTACATTCCGTAGGACCAACAAATAATATGCTTTAACAATTTTTTCTCTTATGAATAGCAGAAAGATAACAATAATTATGACCTCGATAATTTTTGATCACGTCACTACTTTATTTTGCAAGAGATTTATTCCCACTTTGAGGATAAAAAAATTTGATGCATGGTTTAAAAAAATAACCATTGGGAAAAAAAAAGCAATGAGAAAACTAATTCACACTTCTCAGGTTTTTTACACATTAGGATGCAAAAGAGGGTGGAAAAAGGACCTTTTTCTCAAAGTGAGAAAATGTAAAACTTGTAGTGTTAGATATAAAGAGTTGTGCATGTGGTTGCATCAAGCACCACTGTGCGGGCGTACCGGTAGTGCAATATGTCTCTCAGAACGTTGAGAAGTAGGTTTCAAAGCCTCCTTGTCGATCTCGCGTTGACATTTTGGTCAGCTATTGGTGGTCGGTGAAGGTTGACTAGCAACCGGTTGGGGATGCTTTGCTATGATCGCAAGCAGCTCAATATGCAACCAAAACTATTGGAAACAACATGCATGGAACTTCAGCACAGGGAGGAGCCAAGTGAAACATGCAACCAGCAACACAAGGACCTAAGCGGGGAGGCAATGTCAAGGGGCAAGAACTAGATGGGGTGGGTAGTGATCAATGTCAAGGTGGGTTGTCATTAATAGTGGCATGGCTACCTGATACACCAAGGGGTGCATCAGCTAGAGGTGGAGCACAGATTGTGCCAAAGAGGATTGGATCTGGGTTTGAAAAGGGGTTGCCAGTGGACTCCAAGGGAGCATGCATATAGGATGTGGGTGAGGGAGGTTTGTTGGAAATAAGCCACAAGGCTTTGACACATCATCGTGTCCATTGCAATCCCACATGGACCTCTACTAATAGAGGTCTCCAATTTGAAGAATTCAAGTGGTTATATCTGTCCCATACACTCCTTCTTCCAACCGGCTCCTACACCGACACGTCTATGTGTTTGTGCATGCTCCACAACAACACCCCTATGTATTTCCACAAGTTTTTCCATGAAGATCACCAGATGCTCCATGTTGGGAGTCCACAGGCAGTTGAGCAGCATGAAACAAATTGCCATGTATTTGATTATTGTTTGAAGGGCTTAAAGTTGAGATGGTATGGAGGGGGTGGGAGGTGAGTGTTGAATTGCTGATTGAACTTGGTGAGTGTTAGGCTGCAGGTTTTGACGTAGCACCTAATGTATGTGAGCACCCTCTTACATATGGATGACTAATCAACTTATGATATATGACACAACATGTAATAAATCTCAATGTGTAGCATACTTGAGAATTCTTGTGATATCATCATTTGTGTGTGCAACTATTCTTAGCTCAAGGCTATATATTGAGTTTTTCTATATACTCAATAATCATGTAATACCATGCTCTTGTGTGTATTTACTTACTGTGATTGGTATTCTTAGTTCCTTAATCATGTTATTAGCATGAATGCTACATTGTTTTATCCACCTTAGCACTTTCGATTGATATTAGAGCGTGGAATGTGTTTAACATCTTCTAATCTCTATTTGATCCTTCTCTATGCTAGACATTGTGTGCTACACACTTTGTCGCTATTCAAATTTTCCCCTTTCTAATAATCCCACTAATCATTGCTTGATTACCAAGCATTGGGTACATCCTTGGATTAAACCCTCGGGCCAATACCCATCTTGGTAATTAGCAATTGATTAAGTGCAGGTATGTGTAGGTGTATTGCAATTAGAATGATTAGAACTATCCCTTTCCTTAATCGAGCTTATATTTGTCACATTTGGGCTATCTCTATTTGGATTATACAAGTCCATCATGTATCAATATGGTGCTTCCAAGTGCAATTAGCAATTGGACTGATTTTTTGAACGTTTGTGTATCTCATTAAGCTCATTTCTGAAAAAATTTATGCAACTATAGCTCTTATTGTAGCCCGCATTTCATCACCCAAATTGTGTGTGCTTGTAGCCCTACTTATGGTCATCCCATATCTAGCTCTTAAGTGCTTGAATGTCTTAACAATTCACCGTTCAATTGAGCGCTCATCTCTAAGTTTGCAGATTTCTTTTGCACTCTTAATCTCTTAAATTGAGATCAATTAAAGCACTTTTAGATGTGTGTGTGTGTGTGTTTCCCCCATTGCAACTTTGTGTAACAAAGCAAACATTCATATGCTCCCCCTCTAGAAGTGGAAGAGTACCTCTCCATAAGCTATCAATCTGGAAAGATTGTGTGGATCTTGGGATAAATGTTGCACAAGTTCAAGGTGAATGAGGTCATGAAGATGGTCTAATCATGGGACACAGAAGATTAAAAAAGGGATGTGTCAATAGAGCCCCATAGAGGAAAACTACAAATTGCAGGTATGAGCCAATCTTTGAAGGCTTTATAGGGGTGACATAAGCATGCCAACAGTGATAGAGGGTGGATAAGTGTAGAAACTCTCTCTCCCTCTCTAAACTTTGAGAGTCACATGACATGGCAAAACCACTAGAGATTATTTTTAATTTTGGTATGTGTTTCAATGCACCTACGCGAGTGCAACTCATCCTACATCTCCTTTGTTCTTGGCTACTTCTATTGGACCTTTATCCATTTTAGTACTTGTGTTTGATCACTTTGGTGCCCTCCAATCTATATATATATTTGTACTATCTAAACTAACATATATGGCGGAAGGGGGAGCCCTTTACACGTGTCAAAATTTGAGACATGAAGGCTAAACTCCAAAACCAAGAGGTGCCCATGTGCACGCAATAAAGAGAGAGAGAGAGAGAGAGAGAGAGAGGCCTCCGAAGGAGGCTGGCTGTACTAGTTATAAAAAGGGGGAGGCATTCCGGCCCCCTCCCTCGGGCACGTGGCAACTTCTGTCACTACAAGAGGTACTTCACATTAGCGACGCTCCCAGTGCAACACTCAAAAGTGAAAATCCACGACGTCAGTATCAGCGTTGCTATGGGCGTCGCTATTTATTTCTTACATAGCGATGCATATAGCGATGCCGACAGGGGTAAAAAGTAAACCGAGAGCGCCCAAAGACGCAGTTCTCAGATTTGAGTTTTCGGTGCTCAAGCAAAGAGGTAACCCGCGCTCTCCCTCTCTCTCTCTTTCTGCCCCCCCCCCCCCCCCCCCCCCCCCCCCCCCCCACACACACACACATATACACGAGGAGAGGAAGGAGAGACAGGTATGCTCCTTCCCTCTCCTCCCTGTCATGTTCCCTTCCCCTCTTTCTCTCTCCCTCTCTCTCTCTCACACACACACACACACATTGTGTCTTTGAGAGAGAGAGAGAGAGAGAGAGAGAGAGCACATGCATAAACAAAACACACACACACACACACATGCATAAACAAAGAATGCATACACACACATTGAGAGAGGAAAAGAGAGAGAGAGAGAGAGAGAGAGAGAGAGAGAGAGAGAGAGAGAGAGGAGAAAACAAAGAGAAAGAGAGAGAGAATAAAAAACCAAAGAGAGAGAGAGAGAGGGGGAGAAGAAGAAAGAGAGAGGCAAGAGGAGAAAACAAAGAGAGAGAGAGATTATGTTAAGATTTAAATTAGATTAGGTTAAATTACATTTGGATTTATGTTTATGTTGAGTTTAAGATTAAGTTAGATTTAGATTTACGTGAGATTAAGATTAGGTTAGATTTAAAATTAAGAAATTATTAAAGATTAGGTAGCTATGTTAGATTTAAGTTAGATTACATTTAGGTTTAGAATTTAAGATTGAATTAGATTTAGGTTTATGTTGAGTTTAATATTGAATTAGATTTAGATTTAAGATTAAGACAAGATTTATAATTAACTATATTAAATTTAGATTTAAGTTACATTACATTTAGGTTTAGGTTAGATTTAAGATTAAATTAGATTTAGGTTTATTTTGAGTTTAAGATTAGATTAGATGTAGATTTATGTTCGATTTAAGATTAGATTAGATATAGGTTAGATTTTAGTGCATGTCAATGAAGGCGTGCTTTGCCCAAAGAGCAAACACTAGTTACACAACAATATGTATATTTCCATCAAAATCTGACACCTATTAACTCACACACTAACCATATTCAATTAGTCACGAATCACCACATGTTCAATTAGGTTAGATTTAAGATTAGATTAGATCTAGATTTATGTTCAATTTAAGATTAGGTTAGATTTTAGTGCATGTAAATGAAGGTGCGCTTTGCCCAAAGAGCAAACACTAGTTACACAACAATATGTATATTCCCATCAAAATCTGACACCTATTAACTCACACACTATCCATATTCAATTAGCCGCGAATCACAACATGTTCAATTAGGTTAGATTTAAGATTAATTTTTGGATTGAGTTTTTATATTAGAGTTAGACGAACGGTGATCCCTCTCTTCCTCTCTATGGATGCGACCTTAAGTTGGAAAGCTTTGAATGGCATGATACTCAGATTGGAGGCCAACATGTAATGTGCTAAGTAATCCCTCAAACAAAGATCTACTATGAAGAGATGTTAAGATACTGTGAAATGCTACAGCTAGAGAAGAGGCAAATTGGTTTTGTCCACTACATGCACTATCATGTAGACGTGGGTGTGTAGATTTCTCATACCCACAAATATAGGCATTGACCAATAAAGACGAGATTATAACCCGGTGGTTCTGATCTTCGTGCACCTCTAGACCGAGGTGTGCGGGGATTGGACATGACTAGAGAATGTGAGGTAGTTTACACTGTGAACAAAGAGAGAGAGAGAGAGAGAGAGAGAGAGAGAGAGAGAGAGAGAGAGAGAGAGAGAGAGAGGGAGAGAGATAAAAGACGGAGGATTACAATAGAAGATTAAATTTATATCCAGGTTATAAGGTTTTTATCCTCATTATGAGTAGTGACGAGGATGTGGGGCCGTCCAACGGAAACACCTATCTCTCAACAAAGATATTATGTCCTTGTAATCAATGCAAGCATGCTGTGCGACGAACAAGACGTGTTTCTTTGCAGCACGTTCACGAATTTGGCGAGTTCGATCCATCTATTATAGATTGAGTTGTTGCCAATTATAACTCGTCAGACTCTGACGCTTGCCAACATGCAGCAATTTTGCAACCCAATAGACGTGTTCGCACGCGCTTTGGTCAATCAGCATACGTGAGCCCACAAGATGTAGCCTCTTACAGCTCGGAGGATGATCATGCAGACCACATTCCCAAGGAGGCAATGTTTGAGCCCGAGGTCAATGAAATGATCGACAATCATGGATTCAGAAAGGCTTATCTATGATGACATGAAAAGTGAAGCCGACATGCCATTGTATGATGGAGCACGTATGTCTAGATTGAAAGCACTCCTGGTTCTTCTCAACATGCAGGCAAAGTTTGGATGGAGTGACACTAGAATCACGACGCTTTTCACGTGATCTATTAAAATGTGTTTACTTTAATAAAAAGCTCTAGATGTATAATGATATGATAGATTACTTACACAATTGTACCGCATTCTTTTCACTGTGTCAGTTGCTCAAAGAGCACATACTGCCAGCTGATAATGTGATGCTAGATTCCAGAGAGGAAGAAAGAAAGATCTTGCGAAACTTGTGGATGAATTAAAATTTGATTCACGCTTGTCCTAATGAGTGCATTCTTTTCAGAGGGGAATACATAGACATGGAGAAGTGTCCGAAATGTGATTCCGAGAGATATCGAGTAGATCTCCACGGAACAAAAATTCCACAAAAGGTTTTGCAACATTTTCCTTTGCTTCCTCGCATCAAGAATTTCTTCGAATGTAAGTCCATGGCCGCCCTAGGATTATGGCATGAGGAGAATAAATCTTCGGGTGGTGTGCTACGGATTCTTGCAGATTGTGCAACCTGGAAACATATAGACAAAACATGATCGGATTTTGCCAAGGAAGCTCAAAATTTGCGCATAGGCCTGGCTATGGATGGCGTAAATCCATTTGGTCAAAGATCAACATCTTAGAGTGTATGGCCCGTTGTCATCGTCAACTACAACATTCCCCCATGGTTGACTACGAAGAAGGGACACCTATGGCTAAGCTTGATTGTGCCGGGCAATAGAAAGTGAAGAATATGGATGTGTATCTTCGTCCACTATTGGAAGAGATACAACAATTGTGGATTGGCATAGAAGTGGTGGATATGAGCCGACACACATGTTGATGGAATGCTTTGATCAGAGGCATTCTAATGTGGACCATGCATGACTATCCCGAACTAACAGAATGCTCAGGTGATTTATAATCAAACTCAAACACTGTAAATCTTGGTTTTTCTCAAGCTTATCTATTGTCATGTGTATACATGGAGGGCTTCAAACAAGCGGATACAGAGCATGTGTCACATGTGGACCTAGACTGAATGCACGTCGGGCGCCCCCATTGAAGAAGAAAATTTACGAAGGTCATCAAGCGTATCTTCCAGAGAATCGTGTGTTACACGATGGCTTTTTGGAAAGAGAGCCACCGAGGATGTCTGCATAAGCATGGTTAGAGCAGAAGGAGATGTGTGATGACAGTTTGCCCCCAGGGATGAAGAGACTCTCTCTATGGTACGAGTTACCATATTGGCCCCGACTCATGATCAATCACTTGCTTGATCCAATGCACATATTCAAGAATGTGGGTAATCTGCTATGGGACCATCTGACCGGTAAGAAAGATACTTTGGGAGCCAGGGTTGTGACCTTAGAAATGTGGATAGTATGGAGCAATATTGGCTGTAGACAGCATCTGATGGATCGATAAAACTCCCTAAAGGGCCATGGAATTTCACAGGAGCCCAAGAACGCAAAGTAAAAGAGACCATTCGATCTGTGCAGACCCCCACTGGCGTAATGCACTCGCTCCAAACGTGTTTTACTAAAGAAGGAAAGCTTACCGGTTTGAAGTCACATGACTGGCATAAAATGTGTCAGGTATGTCTAAAGTGGAATATATCATAGTGGGAATTGTGTAACAAATTTGTGTGTGGACTTTAATATCATTGCTACACGTGTTTTGTAGTTTATTTTACCGGTGGCCATTGAGAGATGTTTGTCTCTTGACGTCCGTAACACAATCTACAAACTTGCAAAGTTGGTGCAATGGATCTCACAAAAGGAGATCAATGTAGACTCCATACCATTTGCCAAACTAAATGCTGTGGAGGTTGTGTGCATATTTGAGAAACACTTTCCTACTACCATGCTAACCATTCAGGTGCATCTTCTTGTTCACATAGTTGATGAGGTGGAAATAGCTGGCACAGTACATTCCAGATGGATGTTCTTTTTAGAACGTTTCATGAAAATGCTCAAGGGATATGTGCATCAGAAGGCACGTCCGGAGGGTAGCATGCTAGAAGGTTGACTGGTATCAGAGTCCCTAGTTTACATTGGAGAGTGGCTAGACGGATTTGATAAAGCCTGAGACACGCTATGGTGAACCATAGATGATGAGCGCATATCTGGGATTGTCATGTGCAATCTCGGTGTTGAGAAGAAGATGATGGAAGATCTAGAGGCTAAAATCAACCGATTTTGCATGCTTCACAATCTAGTGATGCAAAAGTGGATTTCACAATATGAGGATGCAAAGCAAGAGCGACAAAGGGCACGAATCGAGTGGAGACGGGGAAGACGACCACAGATGCATTCTCCGGCGGGTCTGGAGAGCCTACCAACATTCATGAGCTTAAGATGGTTGCACAACCAATTGAAAAGCACACAACAGTGCGGTGAAGAAGTGACTAAGGAGGAGTGGGAGTACTCTCGAGGTTGCGCGACCAAGGTAAGTTTGCAATGTATGACTAGTGACTTTCTAGATGTTTGAACAACATGATTTTTTGTCGACTTGTTCAACGTGCAATGGTTCAAGATAATCATGGAGAGCCGCAACGCTACTGTGTGTAGAGGAGAGTCTGGTTTCCTTGAGGTGGATTCAACTAAGAAATGGATGACCCTAAGAGACACTTTCGTACTACCCGAGCATTGTGAACAAGTAAGTAGTAAGTAGTTAACATCCAATTTTAGAAGTCATGTGCTTGGAAGCTCTCATGTAAGTTATGTGGCTCTGGCAGGTGATATTTCATCCTACAAAGTTCGCATCAAACTAGTGGTACATCATAGAGGTAGCCCCTCATAGTGCACAGATGTATGAGGGCTATCATGTGCCAATCACAACGGCATCAATGGAGGAGATCGAAGAAGATGCTCAGTCAGAAGCCACTGAAGTGGTGCCAGACGAGCATCAAGCTACTACTCTCTATGGGGTGCATGCAGAGGATCTACAAAATGAAATGGAGGACATCTGTCTAAATGGAGAGCTCTATATAGATATAGGAAGTTATGCTGAGCTATGCGAAGATGAGAGATAGACCTCTTAAAGCCATAAATATTGTATTTGAATAATTTTGCTCCGTTTTATATGTATTTGAATAAATATTGTATTTGAATAATTTTGCTCCGCTTTTTGTCCATTCTTGTCTATATGTATCATTGTATTTAATCGTCATTGGGTCCACTCCAGGTATGTATGCTCTAGGTATATTCTCACAAGCAGGGACGACGAGCATTGCGCTCCGAGTGCAATGGAGACTGAAGCTGCAATCACGAAGGAAGTGATCCGTCTTTGCTCATAGATGCTGCTTGTCCCACCGCTAGATCTAGTTGATCGGGCTTAGGGTCTCTTTCACCCGATCAACTAAATCTAGTGGTGGGACGAGCAGCATCTATGAGCAGAGACGGATCACTTCCTTCGCGATTGCAGCTTCAGTCTCCATCACACTCAGAGCACAATGCTTTTATAAATTCACAAGAACTTCAACGAAATCTCTCTACACAGGAATCCCTCCCCCTTTATGAGTCCTCTCTCTCTCTCTCTCTCTATCTCTCTCTCTCGCTCTCTCTCTCTCTCTCTCTCTCTCTCTCTCTCTCTCTCTCTCTCTCTCCTTGTCCATGTTTTCTTCTCCATTCATTCAATATTAAGATTAAATATTCGTGTGTTTAATGCAGGTATGGATGAAGATGAGTTTCTTTCTTCTTTGTCACCCCAGCAGAGGCAGTGGTACGAGGATCATCTCCGCTCTGGAGCACCATCACACTTTCCTTGTCCTTTAGCGTCTCCCTTTGTTTCAGAGCATTCAACACGCTCCAAAGCTTCGGTGTTGATAAGACGATCTTCACACTTGTTTAGGCACCGACTCTCTAGTAGTGGCAGCAGCGGTTGTTGTGGGGATGCCACCGCCGATGCCTCGACACCGCCTTCTGTTCGACGAGGCTCTTTACCTTCCCCTTCTTTGTCCGCCCCCACACAAGCCACGACATCGCCATCTACGCCAGGTTTTGCACGGCTGACGTGCGTTCCTAGCTACACACCACTACCTACTCCTCCAGGAGTCACCCTAGTTGACACTCCTCGCTTCGGGCCCCAGACTCCAGTGGAAACACCTGATGTCCGTACCCCCATCGACACACCGCTAGAGACCCCTATCGGGACACTCAGGTTCACGCGTCACCGGCGAGCTCGGGGGGTTCAGTATGTGTAAAACTACCATATCACGTGCGTTCAAGACATGTTTGTTAAACACCTTATCTGTGAATTTTTTCAGGAATATAATTTACCATTTTCTTTTATAATCTATAAGTTTTTCTCAAATTTGAAAAAAAATTGCACCAAGGCTTAAGAGGTGGTGTGTGTAGCGTAACCCTCTAGCAACTTGTTACCCTATTGTGGTGTCTCTCTTTTGTGTGTAGAAGAGGCCTCTTTATATAGGAGAGGGGAAGCTTGATTAAGATGGATTTAATTGCTAACTACATTTAACTTCTTCAAAGTGGATGGTGTAGTGATGATGAAGCTCCTCCCCACCACTTTGGTTTTTTGCATGATGGCCAAGTGGTGACTAGGCCTAGAAGATGCCTCTAGCCATGTGAGTGGCCACTCTAGCTAGAGGCCAAATGATGTGGTAATTGAGGGATAATGATGTACAAAGGTGAGAGAGAAAGAGGGGGTTTTTACAAGGTTGGATGAGAGAGGGTTAAGGGTAAAGTGGTTGTGTGTGTGTGGAAGCAGGGAAAACAGGGTAGGCGAACCTGTCATGTGAGCTGCCAACAGGGTCCCACCATTTTCGACATAGCTCCTTGCTTAGAGCTTCAAAAAATAAAATAAAAATCTGGCAAAGAGATGAGTTCATGAGCTACAACTTTCATTCACGCCACTCTAACAAATTCGGGGTGGAGCTACGTGCTACAATTTGAGCCAATAAACATGTATTTTCCACATCCCAAAAGTCTTTTTGGTGGACCATATAACCTTACCTTTCCTTATGCTTCTAAAGATGACTCATAGATGCCTTGTGTGAGCATGATGTGCACCCATGACTCACCTTGCAACCATCCAAAAGAAGATGATGATAGAGATATGCAAATATAATGAAAATAGAAAATAGGAAATAACATATAGCAAAATGAAGGGATAATAATTAGTGATGAGATAATAAATAGTAAAAATATTAGAAAAATAGGTGATGATGTGGAAAGTATTCCTCACTTTTGTTAAGATAAATATGATGGGTTTTATTTATTTTTGAAAGATAAAATAGGAAAAACAAGCCAAATCTAGTAGGAAAAAAATGCTAAAGATAGAAATGCTAGAGGTGGTTCATACACTAAAAGAGAGGATACACATAAAAAATACCGAGTGGGGGTGTATGCAAAAAGACACCATCATTAGCCCTCCCCCAAAAGCTAGATGCATTCATGCCTCTAGAAAAATTTAGACCTGTTTTTGTACCTAGTAACTTTGCGTATAAGCCATCTCTGCCGCCTTTTGTTTGGATCCTTTGGAAATGCTTCTACCTCAAGTAAATGCATAGTATCAAGCCAAATTTGCCTTTGTTGAGATAAGGGAACATGGAGTAGCTTTTTGTTTGTAATGACCTCATACAGTGGCTCACTAGTAGTGATACAAGCTTCTTGGTTCTCCTTTGTGGGGAGTGGCTGAGTTCCTATACACTCCTTCACCAGATTTTCTCCCTTCCAATCTTGGCTCACAAGGTTTTGGTCACCACAAACCCATGGGAGTTTTACTTGTTTGGTCGCTAAGAGAGCATCAAAAAACATAGACCTACCAACTACCAAAATCATGCCAAATAGATTTGCTCCCTTCTCATTGTAGATAGCAATCCCTATTGTTGTTTTTTCGAGCTTTAGAGTGTAGACTCCATCAAGGCAAGGCAAACAAGATTCTCCTAGCAGCACAACTTCTTTCCTTCCTTCCTAGGTGGCTCAAGCTTAATCTTTTCCTCATGGCATTCACGGGTTAGCATGCATGCTAAACCAATTGAGCTTTCAACCTGCATAGTGTAGTTTGATTCTTGCAAAGGTACTACCCACTTTGAAAGATATGCAAACATATCCCAATTCTTAATAACAAGGGAAAGAGACCCTTCCATGGTCACATCCACAAGTGTTTTAAGAAAAAAATCAAAACTAAACTTTGTAGTTGTTGTTGCAAACATTTGTGTCATCACTTGGTGTGTGTTAATGTGTTGTGCCGTAGAAATTGCTGTGGTTTGGTTGTAGCCGTCAATAAGAAAGCCTTCTTCAACCTGCAATACATTGTTTGTGCTCACCATGGTCGGATTAGTGAGTACTACTCCCATGATCTCGGCTTGAGAGCTATCACTCTCATCTGTAATTGTTGACTCCTCTTCTGATGTAGAGTAGGCGGATGAGCTAAACTCATCCACAGATGTTTCTAGGTCTAATGACTCATGCTTTCCATCCCTTAGGTCTATGTGAATAGCCTTACCCTTCTTTGCCCCTTTGTGTGGTTGCAATTCAAGCATGCTAGTACCCCAGTCTTGCCTTGCCTGCATTGCCATAAGCCAAGGTCTTACAAGAATCAATGGGTAGCCCTCCCCCTTAGTTGGGATCACATAAGCATCAATTGAGACTGCCACAACAAAAGCTGAAACCTTCACTCCATTAACCTTTCCCACACAAGCCACCCTTACATTATTTGTCATCTTAGCTTGTAAGGAAGTCTGTTCGTTTACTTCCAAACCCAACCTGTGCATCAATTTCTCTGTCATAACACAAATCTCGGCTCCACCATCCACATACACATTGGAGACTCGCTGAATCTTAATCTCTGCATCAATGACTGGCACAATATCCTTCATGCCTCTTGCACTAATGGACCCAACTGACTTTGCCTTAGCCCTCCTAGTGCTAACCATCTTAGACCAGGTTCTATGCATCTTTGGGGAAAGGTGGAGGAGTTGCTGTCATGAGATCTTTGGTCCTTACTTACTCACATCTACTATGAGGTCATAGGGTATGGATCCCACCCCAAGTGGAAAGTCTTCTACTCCTATGTGCCTCCTTGACCTACTCTTCCTTTTCTTGTCTCCTATCACTTGGGAGTAACCCTCATTCCCTTTATCCGGCTCTAAATCTTCCATTTCATCAGTTCTTTGTCTCCTAACTCTCTTGATTGGCATGGCAGCAGCTTCCTCCATTCTTGATTTCTCTTTATCCTTACCATTGTCAAGACTTATGACAGAGATAGCCCTATCCTCCCCACCTGATGGTAGTGGAGGGATCTCTGCTGGTGCTTGTGGTGGTGGAGGAGGGGGTATCAATATTTGAATTGGTGGAACCACATGTGCATTTACTCCATTTGGCGGCCTTGCTCGAGCAAGGGTAACTTGTTGGCGGGGAGGTCGTCTTTGATTACCATTACCTTGATAGCGTCGTGGGTGAGGGCAATAATACATGCCGTGACCTACCTCTCCACAATTGTGGCAAACATAGTCACGGGTTTGCCTTTGTCCTTCTTGTCTATTTCATTCATTTCCTGGCTAGGGAGCCCTTACACCTTGAACCAAATTGATGAACATGATCTCTAGATGATTGGTGATTTGTTGAAGCAGCTCTTGTTGAGAGGACTCTTGGTCTATTTCTTCTGTCCCTGCTACTACCCTTGCCGTAGGTTGAGCTAGCGGTGGAGGCGCCATTCCTCCCTATAGTTGGGGCAGGAGAGCCAACGAGAGCAACCTACGACCTCCATGATGCCCGAGAACGATTAAGTTGAGACACGGGAGCAATGAGATTGACCGCAAACCATAGATGGATCAGGCCATCCCAAGTAGCGAAGTGCATGCTGAAGAAGTATAGCGGATCGGGGGATCCATATGCCCATGTATCGCTCTTCAAGCAAGTCTTAAGAGTAGAACAGATCAATGATTTTCATACTCAATACGAGGGATTCGGGCTGACCTTGGAAGGGACGGCCTTAACACGGTTTCAACCTTTAAACCCTGAAACTTCTCCGAATATTGAACATGTATTGCACGAGTTCACGGAAGAATTCTCAAAACGGGGTATAAAGCATAATACTGTATCGTAGATATATGCTTTTAAACAACGGGAGAGTGAAAAAGTGAAGGAAGCAACCTTGAGATTCAAGCAATACATTGAGAGGTGCCCGAGGAGGAAATTACCGCAGGACGAAAGATTGTCTGTGCTCTTCGTTGAAGGACTTAGAAATGAAACCTTGAAAAAGGACCTTCACTTGAAGGCCTATAGCACATTTCAACAGGTTACAAGGGAAGCGTTATATCTTGTCGATAACTGCAAAGCATATGGGGAAGTGTTAGAGGATACTGATTCAGTAACCAATGGATCTTCATCGATTAAAAGCGAACCCTCTACCAAGAAAGATGCTCAGGCGTCCTTGATGCCGACAACTGATCAAATGATGGAGGAGGTAATGAAGAGAATGCAGCAACATATGAGATCAAATCCGGTGATGAGACAGTCTCAGACGAGGACGTGTGACATATGTGGGGGGGATCACCCGACGCCGTGGTGCACACAACAGCCGAAAGCACCAGTTGCGAATGGACGAGTACTAAAATGGTGTGCCATAGAGCAAAAATGGACAAACCATAGCACGGAAGAGTGTTTTTATAACAAAAACTATGTGAGGGAAAGACCGTATGGACCTCCAGCAGGACCATCCCAACCACCTCCTCCAAGATATCAAGTTGGACCAAATATGAATCTGGTAGCAGGAGCAAACAGACCTCAACCTGTGTTGGGTTAACAACCTTCATTACCACAGGAAAATAGAGCCATGATTAGGTATGCTCAACCTTGTGAAGCATCACCAGGAACAAATAGTACACTTCAAGTTTCTTATTATGAGGAACCGAGTGAGCCTTACGCAACAGAACTTGAATCACAAATGTACGCAGACGAAGCCTATCAACCGTGGGGAAATAGCGAGGGTATGGCACCACCAACGTATGTAGCACAACCTTCGAGAGATCAATATTGGGTAGACGAAAGAACGTTAATGTTCATTGCGAACCAAAATTACAAACCAAGAGGATATCCTAATAGAGCAGGACAACCTATGGGACCACCTCCTCAAAATCAACCACCAATTGGACAATGCTATAGCTGTGGAAGTATGGATCATTGGGAGCGTAAATGCCCTTTCAAAGGCGAAAGAGTGAAAATTTTTGGGTTTTGTGACGGATGTGGTGTGAATCACATATTGCCAGATTGCCCAAAGAATCCGGACAACAAGGAAAAAAGAAACTATGAATATTGTGGGGGTGATACCAAGTGCAAGCAGCGGATCAGAAACTGATCCCATGATCCAAATCAATGCGATAACCAGAGACCAAGCCAAGGACTTAGGGAAAAACGAGCCCTTGGAGGAAAAGGTCGAGTTGCCGATACCCACAGAAAATGAGAGTTTATCCGTGAGAACCCAACGAAAATCTTGGAAGGAGAAACGAGACAGGATGAAAACAAGAAGGTTGAAAACCCAAATTGCCATGCAAAATGAATTGCATGAAACAAAGGAGCAACTAAAACAAGAGAGAGAGAGAGAGAGTAAAACTGTTGAGGCTAACAACAAGCCGAGGAAAGCGTCCTCAGGGGGATCAGTCTTGGTTGAGAAAGTTCTAGAGCCGTTAGATGCTCTATTACAAGCGTACAAAGCAAGGCTAAAAACAAACCAAACCTTAGATCAGATATGGTTAACTTATCCTCAACCAGAAGTGGAAACGAAGTGTTTGGAAATGTGTAAACACCTCATTGAAACAGCCCAGGTGTTGATGGAGCCTAAGGTGGTCAGAACCCCAAAACAAGAAGTGTTGATTCACAAAGAGCGAGAAAAACTAAAAATCGATGAACCAAAACAAGTAAACGGACCCAAGCCTGAAACGATTTTGTCACTGGATCATCGAGTGGTGCCGAACACGACTGATGACGCTAAGTCAATGACGATAATGCCAATTCCAAAATTTGAAGAACAGTGGCCACAACACTTATGGGAAACCATTATAAACAGAAAGAACGGAAGCGTGACATTACAGTCTGCTCCAATTCATGAAATTAACCTGGAGAACGGATTTTATCCAGCCGATATACAATCGCTGTATGGGGATGCGAGAACGGAGGTTTTGGTGGAAAGCAAAGCCCAATCCTTGAAAACCCTGTCTTCATTTATGAAGGGGATCGGGGAGCACCACAGACGGAGAGTGAGAGAGAGAGAGAAGGAGACAGACACGATGTGGGTGGGGAGACTCAAAAGTGTGAGCAGCCCCCTATACACTTATGCTATGTATAAGGTATACAAGTCAGTGGGCGCTCAGACTCTGGGCGGCCGGGCAAGGCACAGACGCCTATACCCCAACAACCTCCCACTTAAAGGCGACTGTGCCTTTAAGCAAGGGAACCTAGTCTAAAGACTAAAAAAGGTGAGAGAAAACCGCTCTCAACCGATGCCCACTGGCTGGCTGTGATCGTGTGCATCCGGCTGTCCTGCTCCCGTGTAAGTCCATACACCACCAGACGTACCGCACACGTACTGCAAGTATGTACACAATACCTGCATATATCCCTCGTGCACTATGCCATCATCAGTCAACAAACGACTGACAACCCCAACTGCAAATGCTCCCACTACAGCTGCGATATCTGGTCTCAAGATCAGCATCTCATACATGAGACCACTGAATGCCGATGCAATGCTAGCGGGCCCTGCTAGCTCTATGGAGCATGCATCAACATATATATCCCTGGAAATAGGCATCTCTGACTGACAAGGCGCGTCAGCCACATGCATCTCCTGACTGTCCTCAAAAGACGCATCAACCTGTCGTGCAACCTCAGAGCAAACCAGCTGCTCTAGGTGTCTGCTGGAAGACATATCCTGCACAACTATATCCCCATGCTCACTGTCGAGCATAGAAAGGAATGACTGCATAATCGCTGACATCTCAGCCTCCTCTGCAATCATCCACTGCAAACATGACCACTCAATCTGTTGTGACTCACTAGAGCTCTCATGCTCTAACTCCGTATGCATAGACTCTTGCACAACGTCCTCCTGTCGTGACTCACTAGAGCAAGACCGCTCTACCTGTCTATCCTGCATAGAAGTATCTCGCACAACTGACTCTCTGCTTTGCTCAGTCACTAGCAAAGCATGCATGTCTGACTCTGTCACCTCTCTGTGTGACTGCTCAAGTCGTGCCCCAACTGTGTGCACAACGAGCTCACTACTCTGCACTCCATGCAAAGCATCCTGCAACCCATGAGCAAAAGAGACTCGCCTGCTCTCTCGCTCTCTACCTGGCTGCATGATCACAGAGACAACACCGTCTCTCGCGTGATCCACATGCAATGGGTAACCTGTACCACTCCTGGCACCTCTCGCAATCACTAGCGAACCCAAATGCATCACAAAATCTCGCTCTCGTAGCGAAATCTGACATCCACTATCCCGTAACTGTCTGACTGAGATCAAATCCCGTCTCAGATCTGGCACATAACGCACATGACGCAGGGTAAATCTCATACCACTGGGCAAGGACAAACATACGTCTCCTGTACCCTCAATGTCATACATAGCACCATCAGCCATGTGCACACAACCAAGTCTCCCACTAGAAAACGTGCTAAACCACTCACGATGCGACGTGACATGGAAAGTAGCATCTGAATCTAGTAACCAATGTGAAGACAATGTGCAATCCGATATGCAATCCGTAGACATAAGATTGTCTGAAGACAAGCTAGATGTAAATGTGACATCGCCGTCACAAGCATACTCAGTAACCACCGTACTGATCTCACTAGCATCTATCATGCCCAAATCTGCATCACGCATTTGTCGCCTCCATTGTCTCAAACGCCTGAAACATCGACGCCTAATGTGCCCTCTATGTCCACAATGCCAACATGTCAAGTCTCTATGCCGTCGAGACTTGCGTGTGGGATCAATCTCTCCCATGGACATAGAAGTGGGACTAGACTCCCCTGTGGACATGGATGTCACGTACATAGCATGTAAACTGCCATAAAGCATGAGTTGTAGTCTCCCTCGAGACCTGCCAGTAAACGGACTCAACCAGATGCAAATGAATCGTAGACATGGCTAACTCATCAAGATCCTGCCAATCATCATCACGCATAGACTTGGGCTTCGCCGATGAACCACGCAAGGGTTTATCCTGCCCCAAATCCGTCAATGCAACAAGCATATGCTCCTTCCAAGCAACAAAATCTGCACCATCAAACTGTGTCAGACCATAACGCTGGAAGTCCAATGAAAAATCAGCCATAATGCTCGCAAAAGAGCAACCAACAATGAGTAGAAAATGTCAACCAAATCAGCCCTAAACTGGCTCGAATCGCATCAACAAAAGTCTGCAAATATGGCTGTAAGATATGGCTGCAAATCAGCCCCAAAATTCAGCTCTTAAACAGCTGCATAAACAAGTCACAAATGTGTCCCAAATCAGCCTACAACTGAGCCATACATGGACACCTGTAAAGAGGAAACAATGGCTGAAAATTCAGCGCCCAAATAAGCCATCAAACCTACCTGTAAACTTGTAAACCTGTAGCTGAAACCTGCTGAAAAACCTCAAGCCATTAGTGCTCGAATCCGGCTACCTAGCTCGTAGCCACACAAGCATACATCACAATACTCACTCCTGTGAGTGTGCCAAGATAACTGTACGCCTGTCAAACCCGTGAGCTAATCACCAAGCCCACAATGTGCGGTATCGATGCATACACACGCACAAATCTCCCACCTGCAGAGAACACCGCACGCAAATGTTGAGTGCAACCCGCAATCTCTACCTAGATCACAAAAATGATGCGCATAAAACTCCTGGGAAAATTTCGCCAGAGTTTCGTCAGTAAAACGGCCACAAAACCAGTAACCAAACTGACTGCACGCTCAAAACCATGAGCAACCAAAGCGCGTCAAATCACACTCCAAATGCATGCACCAATCTCCACATTTTGCATACATCATTGCAAACACCTGCAAATCTAGTACACAAATATCTGCTCTACCTGTGACTGCCAAAAAATATGCTCGAGGCATACATTGCCGAGCTCAAAATGCAATCACATTAGTCTCCTTGAGCATCAAACCACATAAGGCATACATCGTATCCTCCCACCTGTGAGGAAACTTGCAGCAAATATCACTCTCACATCTGAGAGCAAACCATGTGTGGAATCCTCGACACACAATAAACAACTGCTGCTGCAGAAAATTCAGCGTTCAGAATTTTAAAATTCTGATATGACGAGCGCGTCCGGAGCATGCCAAAACCCCAAGGTAGACTCCTGGATCATTTGTATCCGAGTCCGGGTGTGAAAGCTATGCCAAAAACAGTGTTTTTGGGACCCGAAAGTGCACAAATAAACTTGCTACTGTACCTGCTGTAATTCAAAGAATAATTTCAGCAAATAGACATCACCATCGCGTCCGGAGCGTGCCAAAACCCTGACCTAGACTCCTGGATCATGTAGATCTGACTCTGTATGACGGAGCTACGCAAAAAACTGCGTTTTAGAGCCCGAAAATGGCAAAAACGAGCTGCACACAGTCTTGAACCTGCTCCTACTCCACTCTGCGTGATGCAATGTCCTCTCAATGCAAGCTCCAACACAAGAGCTCTGCCACAACAACATCCAAGCACTCGAATGTCAAACTCTCCTCCACCGAGCACTTCTCTAACGAGCTCCACTGAGCTCAAAAGCTCCTCTCACCAAGGAAGCCGCAACCGCCTCCTCGACCAAGCTTGACCACACCAAGCTCCTAAGCTCCAAAGACAATGCTCCTCAAGCTAAAATCGCTCTCCGTGAAACTCCGCGATCGAACTCCACCGTCGAGAGCGAGCGAGCTATCGCCTCGAAGCTCTCAAAGCCGTCGTGCTCTCCGCGGTCACCATAGCTCTGATACCAATTGAAGGGGATTGGGGAGCACCACAGACGGAGAGTGAGAGAGAGAGAGAAGGAGACATACATGATGTGGGTGGGGAGACTCAAAAGAGTGAGCAGCCCCCTATACACTTATGCTATGTATAAGGTATACAAGTCAGTGGGCGCCCAGACTCTGGGCGGCCGGGCAAGGCACAGACGCCTATACCCCAACAATTTATAGGTGAACACGAGGCACAATCGGAGATAAGGTTAGTTCCATCTCAGATGAGAACTATTCCACATATGGTTGACTCAAAAAGTCTTCAAGAGATGCTGTCGACACCTATAACATGCACAATCACGCTGTCCGAACTCTTAAGAGCTAGACCACACTTATGGGAAGACATGGGGAAACATTTGGAGCATAAAGGAGTAAAGATTCCTCTTCAGACAAACCCTACGGGAGAAGAAAACAAATGGGAAGGTCAACCCAAAGCCCAACCAGTGCCCATAAACAAGTTCCGAGATTACTGTGAAGGCGAGGAGGGTAATACAACCTTACCTGTTGAATATCAGGATATAAAAACGATAGCTATCCTAGACAGTGGAGCGGGAGTGGCGATTGCTACAAAGAAAATCTGGGAGAAATGGGGCCATCCAGCTCTCAAAAAAATGAGAATGAAACTGCAACTCACAGATGGGTATGTAGAGAGACCATTGGGAATCATGGACAAAATAGTTGTAACTTCGTGTGGAATTAACTATGAGCACACCTTTGCTATGGTGGATTTCGAGAAAACGAACAACTTCGACATTATTTTGGGACGACCCTGTATGCGTCAACTCAAAATGATACAAGATTGGGGGTACGACCAAATCTACCTAAGGTACGAAGAGCTAATAACGAAAATCAACATGAAGGATCATAGCTATAGAGACATTGCAAAAACACCAGTGCAAGAATTTAATTCAACCACTGTAAATGAAAAAGAAATACCTGCATGGATGCAAGCGAATGCGCATGCCTGGATGTGTGGAGCATCTGATTGTGGAGACATAATTAAAGAGGAATGCGTTTTGGAAAGATCCATAGAAGACGAGGCTTATCTCCCAGAACCTTTCCCTAAACATTTATTTGAGCCATTCGGGTGGACTCAAATATTGTCAACCTTGGACGTATGTGTTAACGAATGCACACCTACAAAATTTTGTGACAAAGAAGGATACGACCTAGTAACGCTGCAAGTGGCTAGCGTCATCTTTGACTCAGGATCAGAGAGCGAGGAACAAGAAGAACCACCACGTGAGACCGAGTGTAAAAGAATCATTGATGAGATATCTATAGTGAACGATAGGAATCAAACAGAGGAGTAATTCATGGATTCACTAAGCGGTGACCTTCCATCACTGGATGATGAAATCCAACTGATAGAGGCTGATGATGAAAGATCAAGTGCATCAGAGACGAATAGGAAATACAGGTTGAGGCAGGACAGGTTTTACGAGTTTCCTAATCAAAAACCTAGTCGGACAAGAGCGGTATAAATCCAAGAGAACAAGAAAATCAAGGGCGAATAAGCATAATCTGATGCCTCTTGTCAATGACCGAACGGGATATCTAAAGCTTGTCAAAGCTGATGATTGTGTCAAAGACGAGGTCACTGGCCAGTTTATCAAAACTAAACCATGGAAAAACAACGAGAAGAACAGACACGAAAAGCAAACGACTAAGTCACATAAAGGGGGGAAAACAGGGTCTGGAACAAAACAGAGACAAAAACGGAGTACAATAAGCTCAAGCGAACCCTACCTTTTCTGGAAGGATGGGGTAAAGCCCTGCTAGGAAACAGTCTTTCTTTAGGCACTCTGGCGCCCTTTCGCCTTCACCTAGTGATGCACACCACTTCTCCCAAAGGTTGGAGAACTTCCCTTCATAGCTTCTATAGTCATTGGGTGATGTTTGGCGTAGCTCTAAGAGTTGTCTCCATGTCTCCTCTGGAGGCTCATGATGGCAAAACTCTTCGATGAAGACCGTTTTTAAGGCTTCCCAGTCTCTTCTTTCTTCGGGTGCCAAAGTTTGATACCATACTTTAGCACCTTCTCTTAAGAGTAGTGGAAAGGTCCTTAGCTTTGTGGCCTCATCATCCCTTCCTGACACTAAAAATGCCATTTCTAAATTATCCAAAAAGTCTGAAGCAACCTCCCTAGGCTTACCATAAAAATTAGGGAAGGCCATAATGTAGCTGAGAGAGTACACAATTACACAAACAACTCCAATTTATTGAAAGTAGAGTATGGTAAGTACAATTTGGAGCTTTAGCATAGCTAGCTCAAAATAGGATGAATATTGACACATCAAAAGAGTGGTGATAATCTAGTAAGGGTAGAATGACAGGATGAGAAGAGCGCAAATTTCCCCAAGTCTTTCAGCTCCAAACAACAAGGCTATTCTTTGCTGATAGAATAATTTCCTATCAATACATATATTAACCCACATATGACACACAAAATGAAAAGGAAACATTCGTGGATCATTATTGTCATTATTGGCATCCATACTTACCCACACAAATAGACTAGCTTAGTTGCACCATCTTTGGACCACTGAGCCTGATCAGCCATAGAAGGTCGGCAACTCGGATCACTTCTCCTCTTCCTGACGCGTCTGTGAAGATGTAGGGGGTGATGGAAACACTTCTTACTATGTCGAGCCTTTTTCCAAGTAGTAGTTGGATGCTATTTCCATAATCAGCATGACGAACAAAAGTTACACCATTTGTACACCTTCATTTTTTGTGAACTGAAGGTCTATGTAGCCCTCCTCCCTGGGGGCACCAAAATGAGGGCTGGAATGCGGAGCCGTGAAGGGGTGGCCTCTACACCTCCTTGCCGATCCTCCTCAATGGCAATGGGGCAGACAAATCCGCCAAAACAATAGGGGGCGCCACCTAGCTTGTGTGTGGCTAGGACGCAAGAGAGTCAGTATGTAATACACTATGCAATGGACCATATGGAATTCTTCTTTTCATGAGAGAGAGAGAGAGAGAGAGAGAGAGAGAGAGAGAGAGAGGGAGAGCACTCTACCAAAACCCTAAATAAAAAAAATCACTCACTAATCCCCAAGACCATGGGAGAAGAAGAGAGTGGAACCACCTTGACCATTTGCATGACCTTGAACACACACATAAACAAATAGCTAGCGAGAGAGAGAGAGAGAGAGAGAGAGAGAGAGAGAGAGAGAGAGAGAGAGAGAGAGAGAGAGAGAGAGAGAGAGTTATGGGACTGCATTTTAGGTATTTTATACTTATTCCATCACGAGAGGGTGACGGAGAGGGAGTTTTAGGGCTAGAAGTTTACATACCACCAAGTGATAAGCAATACATCATGCACAATAAGTAAGAGTAAGAACCACGAGAGAGATTTGTGGAAATATGGCATAAGGAAACCATGTAACTATCAACACAAGACCATACTTACAATAGAGAGACTTAGTGGGCAGCCATGGATACTCCAAGTGTAGGCATGAAGCTCAAGCACCAAGGCTTAAGAGGTGGTGTGTGTAGCATAACCCTCTAGCAACTTGTTACCCTATTGTGTTGTCTGTCTTTTGTGTGTAGAAGAGGCATTTTTATATAGGAGAGGGGAAGCTTGATTAAGATGGAGTTAATTGCTAATCGCATTTAACTTCTTCAAAGTGGATGGTGCAGTGATGATGAAGCTCCTCCCACCACTTTGGTTTTTTGCATGATGGCCATGTGGTGACTAGGCCTAGAAGATGCCTCTAGCCATGTGAGTGGCCACTCTAGCTAGAGGCCAAATGATGTGGTAAGTGAGGTATAATGATGTACAAAGGTGAGAGAGAAAGAGGGGTTTTTTACAAGGTTGGGTGCAAGAAGGTTGAGCGTAAAGTGGTTGTGTGTGTGTGGAAGCATGGAAAACAGGGTAGGCAAACCTGTGATGTGAGTTGCCAACAGGGTCCCACCATTTTTGACATAGCTCCTTGCTTAGAGCTTCAAAAAATAAAATAAAAATCTGGCAAAGAGATGAGTTCATGAGCTAAAATTTGAGCCAATAAACATGTATTTTCCACATCCCAAAAGTCTTTTTGGTGGACCATATAACCTTACCTTTCCTTATGCTTCTAAAGATGACTAATAGATGCCTTGTGTGAGCATGATGTATACCCATGACTCACCTTGCAACCATCCAAAAGAAGATGATGATAGAGATATGCAAATATAATGAAAATAGAAAATAGGAAATAACATATAGCAAAATGAAGGGAAAATAATCAGTGATGAGATAATAAATAGTAAAAATATTAGAAAAATAGGTAATGATGTGGAAAGTGTTCCTCACTTTTATTAAGATAAATATGATGGGTTTTATTTATTTTTGAAAGATGAAATAGGAAAAACAAGCCAAATCTACTAGTAGGAAAAAAATGCTAAAGATAGAAATGCTAGAGGTGCTTCATACACTAAAAGCATTTGACTTCTTTGGAGAGGATACACATGAAAAATACCGAGTGGGGGTGTATGCACAAAGCCACCATCATTGCCTTATGAACTAGCCATTCCATTTGGCCATTGGTGAGATTTCTGGGATATTCATGAATCTGCAACATGTCCGGGTGATAGCCTTTTTCTTGTAATCGTGTGGGTTGATTAGATGGGAAGCCCATGGCTTCCAGAACTTTGTGCCTGGATCCCAAGTGAAAAATAGGATCATTGTCCACAGTGTCCGAACAATAAAATTTGTATGCCAAATAGGACCAAATTTGTAACCCCCACCAGTAGCGAGAGGGGAAATGATTATGGCTCCTGCAAAGACAGAACTGAAAATTATGATTCCCAAGAGTGTGTCAAGAATCCACCATATATGGCCGCCTTGTTGGTGTGGTGAGCTCCAATTGTCTTCAGATTGTTGCTTATTGTCGCGATTGTAAAAACTTGCAAGCATATCATGCTTCTCTTGGGTGTGCTCAAACATGTCAGTTGTCTTTTCTGATGCTGATAGTAAGCTATCTACCTTGCGGCTTAAATACAAGCGTAACCCACTTATCTCTCTCCATAGAGAGGATACACTGTTTGTAAAAAATAACACCAAATTGGGAATGAGGCCCTTATTCTTGCATTCTATCAGCCTTTTGTCTATCCATGGCTCCTTAATTCTTATCTCCATGCTGATCTTACCTCTATATGTTCTAGCGATTAACCATAACCGTAGGTCTGATGCATCCCATGCAAACACAATGCTGTGTTGTGGAGGATTTTGGAACATCCTTAAAAGATTGGCAACATATTGATCATCAAACTTACTCTGAACATCCTTCCATAAACTGGAGGCATTACCCATCTCCAAGTTTATAACACCTTTCAGTAGACTAGAGGCATTACCCATCTGTAAGTCTATGACACTACATAATAAAGTCTTGCTTGACTGCCAAGCCTCTGGAGAAATATCCAACTCCAAACCTTCATTCATACTTACCCCTTCATTATGGTCCTCTAGTGAAACTTCTTTGATGCAAGATTCCTTTAGCTTGGCTGCCAAGCCTCTGGAGAAATATCCAACTCCAAACCTTCAATCATACTTACCCCTTCATTAAGGTCCTCTAGTGAAACTTCTTTGATGCAAGATTCCTTTAGCTTGCTACACTATCCTTCGTCCATTCTGGTGCACGGTGTCGTGCTGTGACACATATATAGTGGGAACGCATGCTACAAGATATATCTTGTATTTTTTTAGATACATAATTATATTTCCTATAGTGTACATATGCATATTTAAGTATAATAATAAGCATTCTATCTCAACCTATTATTTTTCTCAAGGGTAACATATCCTTACTTTACCACCAGAAAATACTATGGGAAAAGCATCAATAGCTCCGCCTCTTTAACTTGGGGCAAAAAGCATTGATTCTTTATTTCTACTATTTCATTATCATCTCACACCCTAGCTAGATCCTATATCTAGGGTAAACTCCAATATATATATATTCTATGTATTTTTATACTTTTCTTATATTTCTTTTTAAATAGCTACTAGGAGAGAATCAAATCCTAGTGGGACACTATGTGGCATGATTTCAAAGATACACTTATTTTAATGCATTATTACAAGCATGATTACAAAACTTTGTCAAGGAGCAATGTCATGCTTTCATATGGCATGAGGTGTCCTTTGGAATTAAATGAAAGTCTAGGCTAAGGGGACCACGGGAAGACTTTTGCTGCCAGAAATGGACCCTATTTTGATGAATTTTTTACACAAGGTTCCAATCCGAATTGGAGAATGATTTTAAAATAAAAATCGTAGCTAATGAGCTGAAGTTTTTGCCCATATTTTTACTTTTTTATTTGGAGCCACGGTTGAGGAGATATGATCAAAATACTAGACCCCAGTCTGCCCACATCATGCAGGGACAGCTCATTTCCAACTTTTCCAATTTCTGTTCACACTGGCTCCTCTCTTCTTGTGTAAACCCTTGTGGGTTCCCTTCACCTATAAAAGGGGACCTCTTCTTCCTTGGAAAGAACTCAAGCATTTAAGCCATTGATGAGAGGAATTCATGAGGGAGTGAGTAGTAACGCCTAATTGTACTTAGCCATTAACATAAGCCCAAGCGTACACTTTTTCCTAGAGGGAGACTAACCATTCTTGCAACAAGCTAACCTTGGAAGATCAACTTTAATCAAAGAAGGTCTTGCACTTGGTTTATCAATCAAAGTGGAATTATCCACTCTTCTTCTCTCTCCCATCAATAATGGTGCCGAAGGGTTTCAAGTAAGATGTGTTCTACATTGATGTTTTCTTGATTTCTTGTTGTTTTCATTTTCATCTCTAATCCAACATATACATATATATGTATCTAATCTCATCTCCTTAACCAAACCTATCTCTCTCATTCTTAGTAATTCATCCTCTCTAGGTTCTCTTTGCTACAGGTACATCTCTCCCCGCTGTATCCTTATTGCCTACGGGCAAGAATAGGGCTTGGGAGGGAAACTTCTCATCTCTTCACTTCTCTCATATCTACATTTCTCACATACTATCCTAGATGAATAACCCACATGATGATCATTTCTATCGCTTTCACTCTGTACGATCTATTAGAATTAACGTATGGATTAGCCGTAAAATACACTTTCAACAATGTATAGTGTTTCTCTTCGGCCCTGAAAGGCTCAATGAAATACTTCTATCACCGGATCCCATCATACTACCTCTCATAGACTATAATTTTTCTTTTGATGTAAGCGTAGTTATCTTGCTATGAACAAGAGGATTTTTACACACAATTAATCCCAATCACTAGACAAAATATCTATATTATGGTAAGCACAAAACTACAATTCCAAAGAACAATTCGTAGCCTATTTGGTCAACCAAGATTGAATGCCATTAACTCATCCATTAACCCTTTCATATTACCCATGATACGATATGACCATAGCCTTGATGTTTCATTTTCGTATTGTTTTGACATTCTCTTTTGTGTTCTTTCTTTGTGTGTGTGAGTGCAAGAGAGAAAGAGTGAGTCTTCTTTGATTGCACTTCTTTCCAAACCCTAGTCTTCATGGCATCTATGGTTTAACTCTTTTATATAGTTTTTGTTGAGTTCTCTCACAAACTCTCACAGCCATAAGCCCGGTGCTTTCCTGGCAAGACCGCAAATTTCTCGACATATTTTTGGTGAACCCGACGCGAATCTGCTAGGGTGAGAGTTTGTGGGTAACCATGGGTGATCATGTTGAGCAACAGGGTATGCATTTTGACCGAGCAACAATGAAAATGTTTCAAGCATTTGCAATGTTCATGCAACAACAACATGCTACTAAAAGAAGGGAGATTTCAGCAACGAAGGCCATACAAGCGGTCGTCAACAGAATGGATCAGTTCAATGGCAAAGATGTAACCAAGTACTTACGCGAGTATGTGAAGGAGATGGAGATGCATCGCGTGTCAGAAGGTGAGATGATTCAAAGCTTTGAGCTAGTTGTTGCTCCAGAAATTAGGGAGCATGTTAGGGCAATTAAAGATGGGCATGGGAGAAATTGGGAAGAACTCAAAGTAGCTTTAAAGGAGGAATATTTTATGGAGGACTCTGAGAGAGTGACCAAAAGGACATTCTTAGAATGGGTAGTCAAGCCAAAGCAAGGACTATCAATAACAGAACTACTTAGGGAATTTGAGCGGCGCTATGCACAACTCACTAGGACAGAAAGGGCCACACTAGATGCAGAGAAGACAGATCTTTTCTTACAAGCTGCAGGTAAAGAGTTTCAAGAAAATTTGGAGCTTCTTCTTAAAGATAAAGATGCTGAGCAAGGACTAAAGACCGACTGGAATGAGGTTGAAGGTGCTGTCTCACTGCTTGCCAAACGACAAAGAAGAAGGGACAAGATGGTAATAAACACTACAAGTCCTTCCACCTCAACTTCTGACAAAATGGTAAAGCCTACTTTTATCGCTCCTAAGTTTGATGAGTCCATGCTAGATGAGCTTGTGAAGGGAATGCGTGACTTGAAGGTGAAGTTTGCAAAGCTTGAAGAAAAAGGCCAACCATCAGGGCCACTTCCTAGGCAAAGACAACAGCCCAAAGAAGGGTTTGTTAATAGATGTATTTGGTGTGATAGTACAGACCATGTAAAAAGGGATTGTGATGATTTAGGTGATGCTTTGTCAAAAGATGTTGTCTTTTTTAAGGATGGTAAAATCCACTTAAGAGAAACAGGTCTACCCTTGAGAACTAACTTTGGGAAGGGGGGAATGCAAACCTTAGTTGAAGATATGGCAACCAAGCATGCCACCTTTTCAATTGAGGCAGCTACTTATGGAGTAAAAATTGAACATTTTTGTGATGAAGAGGTGAGTGACCATCATGGTCAAATTTGGCCAAATGTCATGCAATTAGCTAAAAAGGGAAAGCTTACAAAAGAGATTCTACATGAAGCAGGTGATTGCATACGTCTAGAAACAGGATGGAATGATCCAGTGGACTCATTGTCAGTGCATGCCTACATTACAAAATGCCAACAAAATGAGGCAATTGTAGAAGAGAAGCGCAGACGTGAGAATGCTGATGAAGGACCATCAAAAAGAGCTTCTAGAAGTGGGGGAAGAAGCGACTCAATGCCTTCTCAAACACCCTCAACACAAGGAGCATCTCCACCTGAAGTACTCATGGAGGAGTCTACAACAGGAAAGAAGAAAGAGCCAACGAAAGGTAAGACAAAAGGCCCAACTTATAAACTACAATCTGATATTGAGGTTGCTACAGATTTAAAGAAAGTCTTGGAGGAAAGGATCTTGAATAGCAAGATTGAGTTTACTCTGGGAGAAGTTCTTGGCATTGCAAAGCGTGAATTCCATGAGGAGATCATTGACATCATCAAGAGAAAGAGGCAAACCCTTGCTGAAGTTTCTCGTCCACAGGTTGAAGGAGAAACCTCAAAGACACAAGGGATGTAACTGCAAAATAAGGAGAATGATGGAGCTGTGGTAGGATGCTACCAATCTAGTGGGAGAGTGAAGCAAGTGTATTTCTCAAATGATGATGAAGAAGTTGAAGATATTCCTAGGAGTTACTATTCTCGAAGTCATTGGGCAAGGGCTACTACAGAAACTTTGGTCAAGGTAGGTGATCTTGAAGAGCCATTTGTTGCCTTGATTGACCATGGTTCAGAAATAAACATAATTTCAAAGAGTCTCTACAACAAGTGCAAATGGTCGATGGACACAGATCATGGCTGGATGGTAAAAGTGGCAAACAATTCATCCGGTGAATTGTATGCAGCATGTCCAGGTGTGAAGGTAACAATAGGTAATGTAAAGATTGACCAAAACTTCTTTGTACAGGATACATCTTCATATCATCTCATCCTTGGACAACCCTACATTGTGGGAGTTCGAATGGAAACAAAGGTAATGGACGATGGTTCAGCATATGCTAGAATACATAGCAAAGATGGTAAATGAGCTGTCCAATTTCTCACAGTCTGTGTAAACCACGAAAGAAATCGTGACAACCTCAGAGAACATCCTCTACCAAAGGTAAGCAAAGAGTTTCATGATCATAGAGAAATGATGGGTTTTGGCCAAGTACCATTGTAAAGCGGGATTGCAGTGGTACAGAAAGAAAAAGAGTCTCGCTTGATCCAAAAATAGGTGAAACTTTCTCCATGAGCTCCTTGGTAACAAGGAATGGATCAGTATGTTTTACAAAACTTGAAGATTTGAAGAGATATGAGAGGCAATATGTGCATAATGTACAAATAGGCATGAAAAAGAGTGGGTTGCTAAAGCCTACTGAAAATGTTTTGGGTTTGTGTGAACAAGTTTCTTTTGTAGATACTATGGGTGAGCTTGATGCTATAATGGGGTCTAATTTGCATCTTGAAAATGAAGTTGTGGAAGTTTGCTCTATGGAAATGTATCAAGTAATAGAAGCCTTTAAAGAAAGCCAAACAGTTGGCCCAGAAGTCCATGTTGAAACTAAATACAAGAGTGTAGCAAAGAAGGTGAAACCAGTAGCTTCACCCTTACCACCCAACAACAAGGAAAAGATTGAACAGGCTTCTTTACAACCAAGTTTGCGGAATCCTAAAAAGATCGGGCATACCTTCACAAAGGAGTCCTTTCAAGAGTTGCAGATTGGTTGCGAGGAGTTTCTAACACAGGAGGAGACAAAGTGCTTCAAAGAAATGCTTTCAAAGCATGGTAAGGCTTTTGCATTTGAGCCACATGAGATAGGATGTGTTGATCCTTATATTGTAGCTCCTATGGTAATTTTCACAATACCTTATGTGCCTTGGAATCTGTGGCCTATTCCGGTTCCAAAGGCTCATTTGCCAAAGTTAGTAGATCTACTGAATGAGAAAATCAAAATGGGAATCTTGGAGCCTTCTTGTGCTCCATACTCAAACAGGTGCTTCACAGTTCCAAAGAAGAATGGTTCTCTACGCTTCATCCAAGATATGCAACCAGTGAACAAGGTGACAATTAGAAATGTAGGAACAGGTCCAATTGTGGATGAATTTGCAGAGGCGTTTGCAGGGAGGGCAATCTACTCAGTGGGGGATCTCTACTCAGGGTATGATCAATTTCAGCTTGCAATCGAAAGCAGAGACTTGACAACCATGAGGACATCTTTGGGTTTGGTAAGGATGTGTACCTTGCCACAGGGAGCAACCAACTCGGTTGCACATATGATGAATGGGATGAATAAGGTCTTACGTGACTTTATTCCTCAAATCACAATGCCTTTCATTGATGATTTGCCTATCAAAGGATGTGAAGAAAGTGACAAAGATGAAGCTTTGGATCTCAAGGGATGTCGCAGGTTTGTGGTAAATCACATAAATGATTGTGATAAAATTTTGTCTAGGTTGGAAGAAGTGAATCTTACATTGTCAAGGAAAAAGTCTATGTTTGGTGTCAAAGAAGTGCTCATTGTGGGGCACATGTGCGGGCCATATGGTAGGAAACCTTGTCCATCAAAGGTAGATGCCATCCAAAGAATGAAAGAAACATGCACTAGCATCACTGAGGTTAGAAGGTTTCTGGGAGCATGTGTCTTCTATGTTATTTGGATTCCACATTATGCACATGTAGCTGATCCTCTTTATCAGCTGCTTAGAAAGAATCAGAAGTTTAAATGGATATAAGCACATGTAAAATCCATGAAAAAGCTAAAGGAGTTGCTCCAGTCAGCAACAACTTTGAGAAAGGTAGACTATGAGTGTCAAAGGCCAGTAATTGTGACAGTAGACACCAGTCCTACAGGGATTGGATGGGCAATAGGGCAAGATGACAAAGAAGGACACAGGTATGTGGTAAGATTTGGAGCAAAGGTGCTAAGTGCTCGCCAAAGAAACTATCCACAGATAAAGAGAGAGTTATGGGGTATGGTTACAGCCTTGAAAAGTGGGAAAGAGTACCTAATTGGTGCATGTGTGGTTGTAGAAACAGATTGTCTACCACTTCCTGGGATGATTACAAGCTGCTCAACTCCAGACATTGCTATGTTGCGGTGGATTGCCTACATTAAGTCCTTAAATCCTGAGTTTAAGCACAGTGCAGGTAAAGACAATACAGTGGCAGATATGCTATCAAGGGCAAGGTATGAAGATGAGTCACAAATGATTGACGAGGGAGATGATGTAGGCACAAAGTTCTATTCTATCTCTCATGTCAAAGGTAACAATGTCTGCATGACTAATCTACTTGAATCATTCTTGAAAGAGCTTTATGAAGGTGATTGGCTTCTTATTGGAAGCTACTTGAGTACTCTAACAAAACACGATGATTGGTTTGAACAAGAATTCAAGAGGATACGCAGGAAAGCATATGGGTACTTTTTGAGGGATGGTTACTTTTGGAAGCATCCTAAACAAAAGGGTGTTACACCACAAAGGGTTATATGTAAAAAAGAGACTCAAGTAAAGCTCATGCAAGAGTTTCATGAGAGTCTATGGGCCGGACACAGGGGTGTGTGGGCAACCTTCTCCAAGTTGAAAGAAAAATACTGGTGGAAGGGTATGTATAAAGATGTATCTCAATTTGTAGAGTCATGTGTAACTTGTCAAATGTATTCAAATGTTCGACATCGTGATGGATTGCACCCTACATATCCACTAGCCATGCACTATAAATGGGTTGTGGATCTAGTCACGATGCCTTTAGGACTCTGGCAGATGAGATACTTGGTTCTTGCACGAGAGGACCTAACTAACCAGGTTGAAGGAAGAGCATTAAGAGCTAAAACCACAGAAGCTGTGTGCAAATTCCTTCTTAATGAGGTGATTTGCCGTTATGGTTGTGTGAGAAAAATCACTGCAAATAGAGGTGAACTGGATGCCGAAGAAGCAAGGGAGTTCTTTTCTAGATTAGGGATCAAGCTTTCTCTTACTACAGCTTACAACCCTGAAGGCAATGGAAAGAGTGAAAGAGGGCATCCTCCTATCATCAAAGCTTTGGCCAAGGCTTGCGAAGGAAGAGTTGGTGAGTGGCCAAAATTGTTACCATATGCTTTATGGGCTGATCGTACAATACATAGCTCAGTAACTGGCTACATGCCTGCGGAGCTAATGCATGGTCAAAATCCAGTGATGCCGATTGAGGATACAATTCCCACATGGAATGTACTAACTTGGCAAGAGGGGCTTAGTAGGGAAGATCTCCTTGCACTGCGTATAAGGCAGCTAGAGAGAAGACCTGGAGACATTGAAGCTGCAAAAGAACGACTCAAAAATGCAAGGTTGAAAAACAAGGACTATTTTGATAAGCGACATCGACTCAGGAGCAAAGCAATTGACAAAGGTGACTGGGTTTTAGTGTATGATAGTAGCCTTGATAACCAGCACACAGTCATGCGTAAGTTATCAAAAAGATGGTTTGGACCGTATGCTGTAAAGCATGTGCATGAAAATGCTACTTACAGCTTGTTTGAACTAGATGGTACAGAAGTAAAGATTCCCATTGCAGGAAAAAGGATTAAAATGTTTAAGAGAAGAGGAGATAATGATCTAGAAGATATTGATGAGGAAGAAGAAAAAAACACAGGTGAAGATCAAAGTGAACATGAAGCTCTGGAATCATCCAGTGAAGAAGAAGACAAGGAAGATGTACAAGAGGTCTAATCTTACAAAGAGACAATGTGGCACATACTGGAGGATGTGCAGGTTTAGAGGGGGTGGATGTTGTGCTGTGACACGTACATAGTGGGAACGCATGCTACAAGATCTATCTTGTATTTTTTTAGATACATAATTATATTTCCTATAGTGTACATATACATATTTAAGTATAATAATAAGCCTTCTATCTCATCCTACTATTTTTCTCAAGGGTAACATATCCTTACTTTACCATCAGAAAATACTATGGGAAAAGCATCAATAGCTCCGCCTCTTTAACTTGGGGCAAAAAGCATTGATTCTTTATTTCTACTATTTCATTATCATCTCACACCCTAGCTAGATCCTATATCTAGGGTAAACTCCAATATATATATATTCTATGTATTTTTATACTTTTCTTATATTTCTTTTTAAATAGCTACTAGGAGAGAATCAAATCCTAGTGGGACACTAGGTGGCATGATTTCAAAGATACACTTATTTTAATGCATTATTGCAAGCATGATTACAAAAATTTGTGAAGGAGCAATGTCATGCTTTCATATGGCATGAGGTGTCCTTTGGAATTAAATGAAAGTCTAGGCTAAGGGGACCACGGGAAGACTTTTGCTGCCAGAAATGGACCCTATTTTGATGAATTTTTTACACAAGGTTCCAATCCGAATTGGAGAATGATTTTAAAATGAAAATCGTAGCTAATGAGCTGAAGTTTTTGCCCATATTTTTACTTTTTTATTTGCAGCCATGGTTGAGGAGATATGATCAAAATACTGGATCACAGTCTGCCCACATCATGCAGGGACAGCTCATTTCCAACTTTTCCAATTCCTGTTCACACTGGCTCCTCTCTTCTTGTGTAAACCCTTGTGGGTTCCCTTCACCTATAAAAGGGGAACTCTTCTTCCTTGGAAAGAACTCAAGAATTTAAGCCATTGATGAGAGAAATTCATGAGGGAGTGAGTAGTAACGCCTAATTGTACTTAGCCATTAACATAAGCCCAAGCCTACACTTTTTCCTAGAGGGAGAGTAGCCATTCTTGCAACAAGCTAACCTTGGAAGATCAACTCTAATCAAAGAAGGTCTTGTACTTGTTTTATCAATCAAAGTGGAATTATCTACTCTTCTTCTCTCTCCCATCAATAATGGTGCCGAAGGGTTTCAAGTAAGATGTGTTCTACATTGATGTTTTCTTGATTTCTTGTTGTTTTCATTTTCATCTCTAATCCAACATATACATATATATGTATCTAATCTCATCTCCTTAACCAAACCTATCTCTCTCATTCTTAGTAATTCATCCTCTCTAGGTTCTCTTTGCTACAGGTACATCTCTCCCCGCAGTATCCTTATTGCCTACGGGCAAGAATAGGGCTTGGGAGGGAAACTTCTCATCTCTTCACTTCTCTCATATCTACATTTCTCACATAATATCCTAGATGAATAACCCACATGATGATCATTTCTATCGCTTTCACTCTGTACGATCTATTAGAATTAACGTATGGATTAGCCGTAAAATACACTTTCAACAACGTATAGTGTTTCTCTTCGGCCCTGAAAGGCTCAATGAAATACTTCTATCACCGGATCCCATCATACTACCTCTCATAGACTATAATTTTTCTTTTGATGTAAGCGTAGTTATCTTGCTATGAACCAAGAGGATTTTTACACACAAATAATCCCAATCACTAGACAAAATATCTATATTATGGTAAGCACAAAACTACAATTCCAAAGAACAATTCGTAGCCTATTTGGTCAGCCAAGATTGAATGCCATTAACTCATCCATTAACCCTTTCATATTACCCATGATACGATATGACCATAGCCTTGATGTTTTCATTTTCGTATTGTTTTGACATTCTCTTTTGTGTTCTTTCTTTGTGTGTGTGAGTGCAAGAGAGAAAGAGTGAGTCTTCTTTGATTGCACTTCTTTCCAAACCCTAGTCTTCATGGCATCTATGGTTTAACTCCTTCATATAGTTTTTGTTGAGTTCTCTCACAAACTCTCACAGCCATAAGCCCGGTGCTTTCCTGGCAAGACCGCGAATTTCTCGACAACGGGCTTCTGTTTTCAAAGCCCTCCCCTTTGCTTGATATGTTGTCCATCTTCTGCAAAGCCTTGCTAGCAGGTAGGTCTTCCTCTTCTCTTGTTTCTTCCATGCTTTTTGCATTCCTCTTACTCTGACGAGGCTTGACCAACACCCTACACCTTCTTACCCTTACTGCCCAATGCTGTCGACTGATCGCTTTGGTGCCTATTTCATCCAGGGTTAAAGATGTACTCTCATTTGTAACACAATTTTCTTGACTTACATTCCCCACTAGGGTAGCATCTTTTGATTCTTTAACCTCTTGTTCCTGGTTCAGTCCTTTGAACAAACTTCTCGCTTGATCCTTCTTCTGTTATCTTCATCTTGACCTCTTCTGCAAGACTAATGATACTTGGTGTGCTGGTACCAATTGGTGGTGGGTGTAGAATGAGTGTAAGTAGTGATTGTGGTGGTGGTTGCATTTGTGGTTGTAGGAATTGAACTGGTGGGGCTAGTGGTGGTTGCACGGCTGGTGGTGGGATTTGAATAGGTGAGATTGGTTGCCTGGGTGGCGGTGGTCTCACCCTTGGTGGAGAGATCTGATTCTATCTCCCTACTCTATTGAAATTATGCCTTCTTGGATGTGGGCAGTAGTACATGCCATGGCCGTCTTCCCCGCAATTGTAGCAGTTGGACTCTTGGTTTTGCCTTTGTTGTCCTCTTCCTTGTTCTGGATTTCTGACAAGTGCATGTCCTTGCTGCACTTGATGCACGGATAAACTCTCGAGTTGGGTAGTCATGCGACTCAGCAGGTCTTGCTGCTCTTTTGATGCCTCTTGTGGTTGGGCTCTATAAACGGCTGTTGCAATTGCTGGGGTTAGTTGGACTGAGCTTGATTCCTCTGACTCATTGACTCTTGCTTGCATGCGCAGCTTCTTGTCTTTAAGGCGGGCTACTTCTATTGCCAACCTCTACATTGCAGGAAAACTTCCCTTCACTTCTCTCTAAGCGGCGACCATAGGCCAACAATGAAACGGTCCTTCTTCAAGAAATTAGGTGCTCCTTCGCCTTCCTCCAGTGAGGCAACCCATCTCTCCCATAAGTCCACAAACTTGGACTCGTAAGTGGCATACTCTAGCAGACCTCCCTCCTTTAATTCTGTCAATAATTGCCATAACTTCTCTAAGGTTGTGCCTCCACCAAACCTCTTCACAAAGGCAACACGTAGTACATCCCATGCACTCTTGGTAGCTTGAGGCAAAGCATTGTACCAGGACTTGGCCTCTACTTTCATCAATAGAGGAAAAATTCGTACCCGTGAGGCGTCATCATCCTTGTTGGAAACCACACAAGCGATGTCGAAATCATCCAGAAAGTCGGTGGTGACGTCTTCTCCCTTCTTTCCACTGAACTTGGGGAAAGAAACACTTGCCATGGTAGTAACTCAGGAAATTATAGACTTTATATATATATATATATATATATATATATATATATATATATATATATATACATAAATAAATACATATATACATATATACATATATATATATATATATATATATATATGTATTAATGACAGTAGGGGCTCATAGCGGCTTTTTACCGGGTTGGGTGGGTAGATTAAAACAAGATTAAGAATGGATCGCAAAGCTAGAACAGAATAAAGATGCTTACATCAAAAGAGTGGTAGTAATCCAGAAGGGGCAAGATGATGGGGCGTGGAGATCTCAGGATTTCATCAAGCATCTCGTCTCCGAATAAGAAAACAATCTTTTGCTGGTAGAATATCTTTCTACATATATATATATATATATATATATATATATATATATATACACACACACACACACACACACACACACACACACACACACACATATATATATATATATATATATGTATTAATGACAGTAGGGGCTCATAGCGGCTTTTTATAGGGTTGGGTGGGTAGATTAAAACAAGATTAAGAATGGATCGCAAAGCTAGAACAGAATAAAGATGCTTACATCAAAAGAATGGTAGTAATCCAGAAGGGGCAAGATGATGGGGCGTGGAGATCTCAGGATTTCATCAAGCATCTCGTCTCCGAATAAGAAAACAATCTTTTGCTGGTAGAATATCTTTCTATCAATATACACATTGTCAGCCATTTTTGGGTGGAAATGAAGTTGCTAATCCATGCTAAAAAGCTTGATCACTAGCCCCGAGTACATAGATGTACATAATGCTTTGAGTTTTTGGAGTGCTCTTTTTGAATTTATGTACAAAGGCTTGGTTTTGGTCAAGCTATTGGTTGAGTTTTGGGTTGGTCGAGTTTTCAAAAAATAGTTTTTAATGAGCATTCCGAGCCGTGCTTGATAGCTTGCAAATCGGACTCCGACATCATGAGTTACACACACTCGAAGTGGATGGTTTTTCACTTAAAAAGTGGATGGTTTTTCACTTAAAAAGATGCATATTTTTATAGTCCTATGTGGTCATACTAATCTTGTCTCTAATTGTGATGCCTAGACCCCGATCTCTCCATGTGGTGGGTGTGTTAGTGTTTTGCATACATAAACATGCTCTAGATACAGTGAGAGACTTACCGCTAGCTCCACTTTCCATGGTGATCACCGTACTGTGCATACGGAAGCTTAGAAGTAGGCTCACTTGTAGGTCTTTTCTCTCTCCCCTTCAGGACTCTAGTAGGCAAATGAGCTAAAGTTTACCCCCTATGTTAGTATATGTTCCTAGTGCTCTCAAACCTCAACTTTGGCCACCCTTGTTGCATACCTTATACTGGGTTTCATATTGGATTCCTCCCCCTCTCATGTTTGAGTCCTCCTAGAAGAAATGGAAATTATGGTTGGAAGGTGTGTGGAGTAATATGTCGTGGTCCATATAGCTTCAATTGTAGGAGTGCAACACGGTATTTCATAGGCATTTGGAAATATTCTGCTTGGACCTTTGTTTGGCTACTCTACTTTGGCCTCCATTCTTGTTGTATCTACAATGCCCTGGACATCCTATGGTGTTGATGTTTGTTTTGTGGCTTGACCATTGGGACCCATATCCAAGGCTGAGTTCTTTGTGCTTGATATAAATTTTTGGATACCTATATTTTCTTTGTGGGCTCTATTGGTTGTTGAGTTGTTGAATGTTGCTTTTTCTGTTGATTTGGTGCCTTAGGGAGTTTGGAAGTCATTCGCTTGGGAATCCAAATAAACTCCGGGTTGTTTTAAGCTTGACCTAACTTCTTTGTTATCCATACCTTTGTGATAGAGTCCTGAGGTGCTTAAAACGGTTTTTGAGTTTGTTCCTGATGGTGGGTTTGTAGTGGTTTTCCCACATCTATTATAGATTTCCTGACCCCTACTTACTTTGTGTTTTGCTAGCCCTTGGGTAGCCAACATTGCTTGTTGTTGTGCTTTTGTCTCCTTTGTTCTGGTGTCGTTCTTAATGTGGGTAGAGCTGTTGCCACTGATTTTAAAGTGTTGCTTCTTGTGGAAAACTTTTTGAGATCCACCGCATGTTCTCGGTATACAAAGGTTTTTGGCCCTTGTCAGTAGTCTTTTCCATTGCAGGCTTGGTTTCTATTATTGTTGTCAATGGAACCATTTGACTCTTGGTTTTATGCTAAATTTGTACCATATCAAAAATCCAATCTATTTGAACATTGTACTTCTTTTGCCATGGTTGTCCCAACAATAACTGGTGTTGGTTTTGATGATCATCTACCACGTAAAATCTATGTGGGTAGACATATTGGTTAATTTGAACAAATTAAGTTACCAACCCTAGTGCTTTGATCTGATGTGGCCAATATAGCTTTGTACTTCTTGGTGTATCGATTTAAGCTTCTCTTCTTGGCCAAGCTGCTTATATAATCCAAGGGAAATGACATTTTCTAGGGCACCCGTATCGAGTAGAGCAATAGCTCCCTCATATTCAATTCCACAAGAAGTAACAACTACTTTTCTAGCATTCCTATGGGCCTTTCCATGTGTTTGTCTGCAAGTTGCAATTTCATCCTTGTAGCTCTCACTGCTAGTTTTTTCCATTTTTTTCAGACCTCTTTTGTTGTGATGGAAACGCCGGCTCCACTGTCAAGGATTGCCATGGTTTTTACACCTTGAAATTCCATTGGAAGAGTGGTGTTTCCATTTTCTCCCTCATAATACTTGCCTACCTTGTTTAAAGGCACTCACCTAGTGTTTAGCTGAGGCATTTCAAGCTCTTTGATCCCTTCCTCAATTGAGTCATTGGTTTTTTAACACCAAATTTCTCTAGGCATTTTCCATAGTAGCCCACATGTTTAGTCGTATTTTGAGCAACTCCGCTAACATTATCTTACAGGTAATTGGTGTCGACAGAATGTCTATCAGCCCTTTTGAATCAATGATCTTGTTAGGAGACAGTCTCTATGATGGGGCTGCAATAACATCTGACTTGGCCTCATGCTCTCCCATATAGGATGGTAGTGTTCTTAGCGAATGGGGTTGACTGTCCATAGACTGTACAGATCCTTTGTCTCCTCAATACGATTCCACTTCTAGGTTCATTTGAGATCCAATCTCAAATTCCTCCATTGGTGGAAGAGACACTCCTCTTCCGTCAATTGTTTGGTTTACTCGTCTACTTAGATCACTCGCCTCATTGGCCTCTCTGACTTGTTTCCACAATTCGTTGAGACCATCTATGTCTTTACAACTCTCAAGTATGTCTATGTGAAATCCCTTGAAAGAGTTATCCATGGTATTCAACACTATTCTTGGCTCTAATGTGGACTCCTTGAACTTTGGTGCGTGCTCATGATTGGAATCTAGCTCTTTTTGTTCCTGACTTGGTGGGATTACTAGTGTAGGTGGGACTGAGATCACAACCTCAGTTTTTTCAACTTGTGGTTCTAGTAAAGCTTGGGCTTTTTGAATCATTTTCTTGCACATTTCAAGCCTGTCCTTTTCTAGTTCCGCATATGGATATGTCATCCATCTTTGTTCTTGGGTTTGGTTTTTTTTTAGCCGTGTTTCATAGTCTTTTAGGAGGTCTTCTAAATGCTCATTAAACTTCTCGACCAACATTGGTCCTCCTGAGCTAGCACTTCTTGGCTCACTTTCCATTGATGGTTCTGTTGGAGGTTGAGATGCCTTTGCAAGAGAAGATGCAACCCTTTCGTCATGTTGTCTTATCTTGACTTCAGCTTGGGTAAGCTTCTCAGCTAGGGATTTCTGATCTTGTTCCCTATGTGCTTTCATCCTAGCCTTTCTAGCTTTCTAGCTGTTCCATTTTCTCTTGGTTTGTTGACTAGGTGCGTTTGTCTTTGGTTTACCCGTCTCTAGACTTGCATTAGTTTTTTTTTCTCTGTCTTTAGCTTCTTATCATCTTCCTTTAGAGCTTGCGCTCTCGTAACTACCTGAATTGGTATGAAGTTTTCATTTTCTGCGCTACTACGTAGCTAAACAATTCCTAAGACATTCGTTGTGATCTTTCTGACTCAGTTAGGGTTTTTTGGACAGCTCGAGATCAAGTGAATGACACCAGAGTCAAGAAAATAGGCATTCAATTGAGTGATCGCCGTCTGAAGACATTGTTTGACCAAGTGGTTGTCACAGCTTTTGTGACAATCTATCTCCGATTGAGGAGCTTCTTCTTCCAATTCCTCTTGGCTGTAAATAGGCTCTGACCTAGCTAAGCCTCTATTAGCAATGAACCGCAATGTCCTTTTGTCCATCTCGTATCTTCTTTCTTCAGGTCAAAACGCAAGAGGTGGAGGTTGTACATGCCTCACCACTCTGTGTGTTTCTCGCATCTTCTGTCGCTTCGAAGGGCAGTACCCGCTTTGATTGTTATAACACATTCTAGCTGTTACTAGCACATGTTTGTTCGATACTTCCATCATCGGTATGTATTCATGTCTATAGGCATTCTAGCACCCGCACGTAATAGTGGAGGTTGTTGTCCAAAGACAAGTTGTGGTCTTGCAACTCCTACTGGTCCTGGCGAATTCCCATAGCATATCTAGGTGGATTAGGTGCTACTGTAATAGGTTGTACATACCTCTCCTTAGCATTTTCCATGCCATAGCAATAGTCTTCTCTTGTATGGCTTGTCCATTTTCTCTCAATCTCGCACCATAGAGGTTCTTGGAGAGTAGATTTAACTAGAGGAGTAAGTCTCTGAGCTAATCCTTCTATAAGCTTCATTTGCTCACTAGATATCTTTGGCTTTATTATGGGTTGGATTCTTGGTGAATCACTCCTCTCAGAAGATGTCTCACTCTGACTCTTAGTATCATACATTCTCAAGGTTCTGCTCTGATTTGGATAGGAGTAGTTTATAGGGGGTGATGATGGTACATATGGTCCTGTTGTGACCGGAATTCCACCTCTATAAAATTCATACGCTATGGCTGCATCTGGGTATATCCATGGTCCATTAGGCAGATTCACTTGAGGAGGTATGTCTGCAATCTCTGTGATTACTTCATCTCTTGTTATCGCTCTAGAAGGGAATCCAGGTGGCTCACTTTTTGGAATTCTTGTAGGATTTCTCATGTTTTGTGGAGATATCTGTGGTCCTTCATTGACCAAATATCCATGTCTTTCTAGTGCATTGTGTGGGTTTGTGTCAAAATGTGGATAGATTGGCATTTTAGTACTTCTAGCATAGCTTGCCATACCTCTGGTCATATCTACAAAAGGATTGTTAGATTGGCTTTCCATCCTGTTGATCTTAGCTTTTACTTAGTATGCAATGGAAAGATGGATAGCCCTAGAGTGATGGGCATATATACAATGCTCGGGGGAAAGAACCTCCTAAAGAGGGAAAAAAATGCCCCGACGGTCCTAGTGTATTCACACACATCACTACCACATGTATACGGTAACAAATCCCTCTTGAGTGATGCGGTGAATGAGAGCTGGCACATGAGTAAAGGGAAGTGCCATGCCCTGAGGACATGATCGGTCCACAAACGGGAGTAAGCCCAAAGATTTGCGGAAAGCTTCAAGCTTCTCAAGAGACAATGCCTTTGTGAAAAGATCTGCAAGGTTGTTCTGTGTTGTCACATAAGCCAAGCCGATCTCTCCTACTGAGAGCCTCTCCCTGACATAGTGGTAATGCACCTCAATGTGCTTTGTGCGAGCATAAAAAATTGGGTTCCTCGCAACTGCCAATGCGCTCTGACTGTCAGTGTAGATAGTGTTGGCAGTGTCCTATCCAACACCCAAATCAGCCATAAGGCGTCTAAGCCATACACACTCAATCATAGCTGTGAAGACTGCCATGTACTTAGCCTCACAACTCGAAGTGGCCACAGTAGGTTGATTCTTGCTCAACCATGATATACATGAACTACCAAGCATGAAACAAAAACCACTTGTGGACACTTGTGTGTCAAAACAACCAACCCAATCTGAGTCTGAAAAAGCATGTAAGTCTGGCGGCAATGATCCCCCTTGGGATAAAACAAGCCAAGATGTAAAGTGCCACTAAGGTAGCGGAAAATGCTCTTGATAGCCTGCCAATGCTTAGACCCTGGGCTATGCATAAATCTGCTGACTTGTGAGACTGCAAACTGAATATTTGGCCTCGTGTTGCATACATAAATGAGGCAGCCAACAGCAGTTTGGTAAAGAGTGACATCAGTAGGATCGCCAACATCATGTAGACTCAACTTCAAACGTGTTTCCATAGGAGTGGCAATAGGTTTGCAATCCTCAAGTCCAAACTTACATAGCAATGTCTCTATGTAACATTTCTGACACAAGGCAATACCACCATCACATTGCTTAAATTGTATACCCAAGTAATGATGCAACAGCCCCAAATCTTTCATCTTGAAAGTAGCATTCAAATCAGCCTTAAATTCAGCAATATGTCTCTCATTTGGTCCAGTGATCAGCAAATCATCAACATAAAGAACCACAATGAGAAGTACATCACCCTCACGCTTTACATACAATGTGCTTTCTGTTGGACTGTTACAAAAGCCTCGTTTAACCAAATGAATGTCAGGTTTCTCATACCAAGCACAAGGAGATTTCTTCAACCCATACAAAGCCTTCTTACATCTTCACACTTTGTCCTCTAGTACTTTTATGACAAAACCGCGAGGCTGTGTTACATAAACTTCCTCATATATGTCACCATTCAAGAAAGCAGTTACAATGTCTGATTGATGTACATCCCAACCAAAATGAGTTGCCAATGCACATAGAAAATGCACAGTATTCATACAACAAGTGGGAGAAAAATTCTCTTCATAATCTATGCCTTTTTTCTGTGCATAACCCTTTGCAACAACTCGAGCCTTATGTCTATCGATCTCACCATCCGGCTTGCTTTTCAACTTGTAAACCCATTTTGTACCAATGGACTTTTTGCCAGGAGGCAAATCACATAAAGTCCATGTGTCCATTTCTATAAGTGAATCATATTTATATTGCATGACAACCATCCAATTTTTTGAATTCTGTGCTTCATCAAAAGACAGAGGCTCCTCAACATCATGTAAGCTAGACATAGCCAAAGCATAACAATCTGATGCATAAGATGCATGGTGAGAGCCTGTATGACTACGAATAGACAAAGGTGCATCCAATTTACTGTCACGCAAAGTGTGCACCAGCCATTTTGGCATACCTCTAGCCTGCTCATTTTCAGCCCTTTCCTCATCAAGAACATCATGTACATTTGCATCAGTAATAGGCTGATCTGTAAAATTTTCAGAAACCCCCATAGGCTGTACATTTGCCTCATTGGAACTTACATTCGTATTTCCACCACTGAAAAGAGGCAACAAAGTGTCATAAATGTCCTCTGAGCTTACATTACTGTCTCTAGTACATGACAGCAAGGGTTGAATAGAATCTTCCACAAACACTATATCCCATGAAACCAGAATACGCTTTGTTTGCGGATGATATAACCTGTAACCTTTGCTTTCAGCACTATAACCCACAAAAATACATTTGATAGCCTTATCATCCAATTTTCTGCGCTGTGTTTGTGGCATCCAAGCATATGCCAAACAGCCCAAAACACGCATGTGCTCAATAGTAGGCTTTCTATCATGCCATCCTTCATATAGAGTAATAGACTACAAAGCTTTCGTAGGACACCTGTTAAGTACATAAGTGGCACACATGATGGCCTCAAGCCAAAAAGAATGCGGCAGAGCTTAACTTTTGACCATACATCGTGCCATTTTCGTAAGTGACCTGTTTTTTCTCTCAACAACACTGCTTTGCTGAGGTGTATAAGGCACTGTACATTGGTGTTTTATCCCACAACTAGCGAGAAATGCATTAAATTCATGAGAATATACTCCCCCTCTCGATCGGAACGGAGGGTGCCCATAGTACATTTCGAGACATTTTCAGCCATAGCCAAAAATTGTTTGAAGCACATAAAAACTTTGGACTTCGCTTTAAGCAGAAATACCCATGCATGCCAGGAGTAATCATCAACGAAATTCACGAAGTAAAGGTAATTGCCCAAGGATGGAGTTTGCATGGGCCCACAAACATCACTATGCACAAGCTGCAACCTGCATGTGGCCTGAACTGAACCATCCTTTGGAAACTTAGAACGCTGCATCTTACCCAAGATATAGCCTTCACAAACATGTTTGACAGGTGCTTCAAGAGGTGGCAAAGAAGCAACCATATCAAATTTCTGCAAACTCAACAAATTGGCAAAATTCAGATGACCAAAATGTGCATGCCAAAGTTTTGCATCTGAAATAGCCCTTGAATCTGCAATAGCATTTGCAAAATTTTGTCCACACTTGTCATACAAAGTGAGCTTATACATCCCACGGCACAAAAGGCCAGATGCAACAATTTCATCACCAAAACTGAGATCATGAAATGTACATCTGTCATCCACAAATTTGACTACAAGTCCAAATCCATTTGCAACAGTAAGAACAATCTTTCCAACTCCCTGAACCAGATAAGAGGCATTGTTGGCACAAGTGACTGAATTCCCATGAGGGACAGACTCGAGAGAGGTAAACAATTCACGATGTGAGGTAATGTGCTTTGTAGCACCACTGTCAAAATACCACACATGTGAATCTGCAGAAACTGACAAGCATGCATCATGGACAACAGGATTGCACTTAGCATCAACATCAGCAACACAGTCTCCTTTCACAGAAGACTCAACAATGGTTGCATTTGTATTGGAACCAACATTTGCAGTGGAACCACCCTCTTTCTTCTTAGCCTCTTTGGCCTTCAACTTAGGACACGACTTGATCAAGTGATCATTAGCTTTACAATAATGGCAACGTATTTTCTTTTTGCCCTTATCACCAAAATTTCCAAACGAATTGCTACCAGCAGAAGCATTAGGAACATAAGTTTTGCCACTTGCAGCAGAACCATAAGAAGTGGTTGCATTACTGTTACCACCCTTTCTTTGAGCAGCAATAAAAGCCTGTTCAACTGCATGCTGCCTGGTCCTATTTTTTCTGCAAAGTGACTCTTGCAATAGCAATGTGCTTAATGCATCAAACTTGACAACTTCTGGATTTCCCTGGGTCATAAGTCTCCAAGTACTAGCAAAAGTCTGGTAAGAATCTAGTAAGGCATCAAGAACAGTCTGCACAAGGGAACTGTCTGAAATGACTTCACCTGCAGAAATAAGTTGCTCATTGATATCCTTAACACTAGCAAGAAAAGTGTTCATATCATCTTCCTCATGCATACTCTATAACTCCAGCTCTTTACGCAGCAAAGCAATCTCATTGCAACTTGCATAAAGACTTGCTAGAATATCCCAAGCCTGTTTTGTAGATTTTGCTGAACGAACGTGAGGAACAATGGTGCGCTTCACAGACAATGCAATCAATGCATGAGCCTGCACATCCTTTACATCCCAACGAGCTTGTTCTGCCGTAGGCAAAACAACTCTAATAGCAACAATCCTTGCAGAAAGACGTGCAACATCGCCTACATCCTCAGAACCAGGACGTACATCAATGCCCTGCACAATGTTCTAGACGCCCTTTGAGACAAGAACAAGTTGCATCATATAAGCCCACATAGGGTAGTTCTCCCCATCCAACCTATCCTCAGCAGGAAACATCTTGAACACATCTTTGTTGTTGTCAGCCATGGTAAATGCTGCACCTGATGTGAAAACTGCCCGAAAATAGGAGAAACAGAGCGGGAGCAAAACGTGCTATATAGCACAAACCGTAGAAGCCTATGAGACACCTGTTATGTAGAAAATGGCACTGACAAAAATCTACACAAAATGACGAAATAGCTTGTGCAGTACTGCGTGTAGTGGAAACGGAGGCCGAAATGAGCTCGAATCAAAAATCTGAGCAGACTATGCTCTACGAGCTCCACCAAAATTTTGTCAGCTTGCAAACACTTGCCAAAGCTCACTCAAATCAGAGAAAGTGAGCAGGCGTGTGCTGGAGGAGCTGGTGACTAAGCTCGGGAGGACGCAACCTGCTCTGATACCAATTGTTGGATTTAGGGTTGCAGAGAAACGCACAAAGCTTGGAGAAGATGAAGGAAGATCAAGGCACACAATAGAGAGTGTGTTACTTAGTATGCAATGGAAAGATGGATAGCACTAGAGTGATTGGCGTATATACAATGCTCGGGGGGAAAAACCTCATAAAGAGGGAAAAGAATGCCCCGGCGGTCCTAGTGTGTTCACACACATCACTACCACATGTATATGGTAACACCTTTGGCCCTTGATCAGGTCTCTAAAAGTCAAGAATTTGTGACTCTTTTGGTCTCTAGAAGCTAGATCTGGGTATCCTAAAAGTTTGGATTTAGGAAACCTGGGAAAATTCAGTTTGCTCTTTTGCTCTTTGCAAGCCCAAATTTCGTATGTGAGCTCTCCTTGATGTCCACTGGTATGCTCAGTTTGTGAATTTGACCTTTATTTTGACACTTGAGACATTATACACGTATAAAATCTTTTGTGGCAGAATGAGGTGACTTTTGTTCCACTGATTCCTTATCACTCAAGAAACTCCCAGCAAGTCTGAGAATTCAATTTGGACAATTTTTGAGCAATTTAAGACCAATACATGGCTGAATTTGCAGTTTACTGTCTTTTGCTCTTTGCAAGCCCAAATGAGCTCCAAATTCTATGAAATTTTGGCTAGGGACTTCTTTTATGCTCTAGGACACTGAGGTATACTCAAATGTATGTTATGTCCCAAATATGGCCTATGAGACTTTATACGCGTAGAAAGTCTACTGGCTCAGAATTCACTTAGATTTCTACCCAAGGTACTCCTTGATGCGTACAACAATAATATGTGATTATAGCAAAATTTGGATGTCAAAATTGCTCAAAATCACCTCTTTTTCACCTTTTCAGTCTTGTATCTGCAAAGTGTCTTTAAATGCAAAAGTATGTGTCCAAATGAGATGAAATTTTGCAAGCAAGATTAACACATAATTTCCAACCCTCTTATATGGTCAAAAGTGCAATTTGACTGTCAAATTTGGCCTTGAGACTTCATACACGTATAAAGTCTATGTGCTCAAATTTTCAAAAAATTTGGTGTGTGAGCTTGTCTTGTGGTGCTTAACACCCTGGTAAGCTCAGATTTCAATTTTAGTCTCTAAAAGTGCCCTTTAGACTTCATACGCGTATGAAGTCTAACTGGTGAGAATGAATAGAGTTTTACTTTAGAGGTTCATCACTACACTGGCAAATCACAGCAAGTTTCATAATTGAATTTTGACACTTTTTGAACAAGTTATGGCCAATACAAGCATTCACTTGCCTAGATGCGTCTTATGGTCTTTGCAAGCCCAAAAGTGATCCAAATTTGATGAAATTTGGCCTATATGCTTCCTAAATGCTATAGATCACAAGGGTGCACTCAGATGTAACTTTCGACCTCAGATCTCGCCTTGAGACTATATACGCGTATAAAGTCCTTTTGCTCAGATTTTAGTTCTGTTTCTACCAGAGGTTCCCCTTATTGTGTAGATCAAGAATATGTGTTCACAGCAAATTTTGGATGTCAAAATTGCACAAAATCATCAATTTTACAAGGAAAGCTCTTGAAAGAGTAAAATCCCCTTTATTCTCACTCTATAGGTCCAAATGACATGAAATTTGGTGGGTGTGCTCAACACAACTTTTAGAAGATGGGTATAATGTCAAAAGTTCATTTTGGCTGCCATAATCATCCTTGAGACATCATACGTGTATGATGTTTGCTGATGATTTTTTGGACAGTCTTCATTCACAAGCATCCCCAAGCCTGTAGCATTGGTTTTCAAGCACTTCTACCAATTTTTATGCAAAAATATACTTAGAATCTCAAGTTTCTCTTTTTCCACTTCAGACACTCCGTCTTTTGTCTTTTGGGTATCAAGAGTTGGTCAAAACTCAAGTTTCAATGTATACTTAGGGTAAAACCCCCCTTTTAAACACTCTGCTGCAGTCAAATTTTTGAAATTTGGTCTCTAGATGGGCCTTGAGACTTCATATGCGTATAAATTCTAAGTTTATTGAATTACAGTTTTTCAGCACAGAACCCTTGCACATGCCCTTTTATACGCTCAGCATCAATCAACCATGCAAAAATGTCAATAGAAAACTTTTATTGCATTTTTTCCTCAAAAGCACACTTTTTAGTGATTTTGAATGCAACCAAGCACTTTAGCAAATAAATCAATGATGGATAGCTCTAGATCAGAATCAGATCACTTACCTAAAGCTACTCCTACAAATCATATGGGGTTTTGCTATGAGTAGAAAAATGCTTCATGCCACACACGGACTAGCAAACACTTTTATCACCTCACAACAACTCGACCACCACAACAACTACTCTAATCTACAAATCCTAACTAAATCTATCTAGTCGCTGACCCTCGACAAGACACACGCTTCCTGGCTATCCACTTGATCTCAGAATAACCTCTTTTGGATCCACTTAAGAAAAATGCTTCTTTAGCGAAACTAAAGCAAGCAACCATCGCACGAGTGTTAGTAAGAATACCTACCTAAGTCCTTGTATCCCTGGCAATGGCACCAATGTTGCGGGAGCGAATCACACCACCCATAAAGTGCATGCAACACAACCTAGATCAACATAATGTCAATCGAGGACATAGATGACACGATAGGCACACGGAGGAAATCTTGTTAGCTTGTCAGGCTGAGACCATCCTACACATACAACACTCTGGAAGGCCAACTAAACCACAATCTAGAGTCTCACTACTCTCAACTACACCACCTAGCCACATACACACAACCGAGGGAAACTCACCAAATCATACCAGAATCGTACAAAACTCACGGAACATTATCCCCTCACTAGGATCACCTATCCCTAAGCCTCTACACCCAAAATCCTAGCTCTAGACCCATATGCAGAAAACGTGTATGAAGACATAGCAGAATTCTAAAAGTGTCCAAAACTGAAATCTATGAGAACCTATGCGTATCTTATGTCGCCACGATTCTAATGACCACTTGCACGCAAAAAATAGACATCATTTGATATACTTACAGCCACAAATAGCTCGTAGATGCACGAGCGCGTATGCTACATTCCACGAGAATGCTTGGCGTTGTTGCGTAGCTCTTGCCGAGGCTAGCGCAATAGTACAGTCGGATCTACAATGTGATGAATGAGAAGGGAGCAGCGCCAGGATGAAGCTGATGCTCTCTCTCTTCCTCTCTCACACACAGTCGACGACAGCTTCAAACTTATTATTATGATAAAAGTTGTCTCCTTACAAAAATGACCTAGGTATCTTATATAATAAGGTCACCTTAGGTTAACCTAAAATAGAGTTTGAGGGGTCAAATGGCTTGGTATTTACAATCTGCAAGTTCCATTGCACCCCGGCTTCTGCAACTAGACTACCTACTTATTACAAATGATGTTTATGACCATAATCCGCAGCATTCCATAACTCTCAGAGAATAACTCTTTGGTGCGAACATTGAGTTATGTCATGTTGTTGACCTAGCCGTTGTCAGGAGTTTTTGGAGCAAGGGATTGCGCATATGTACATATACATTCATGGTGCATCAAATAAAGAATTGCCCATTTTTCATAGCCAGGTGGTTACGTGGGGTCCACATGTGTACAGGTAGGACAGGGTGTACATAGTGCATCGATTTTCACTATTACCAGTACCACTGTGTTTTTTCTACAATAAGGAGGAGTTGGTAGCGCGTAAAACTTCTTGAGGAAGCTATCCGCAGGCCGACGACATGAGGTAAGCAGGTGTGTCAGATGGCATCGAGTGGCGTCAGGAGGTCGAATGGGGTCAATATTTGCACGTGGATGAATACGGACACAAAGTGGTGTTTTTGTGTGAGAGTTATGTAGAAAGGTCATCATTAGGACCACTTTTTGGGGCCACTTCACGTGGTTACGAGACGCATTATTGAAAAGAAATGAGTGCCATGTGTACGGATGATGCAAAAAAGGTGACAACTATGCACTGCGAGGTCAGTTTTTGGCCTGTTCGGGGTCCGTTTGAGGTCATCTAAAAGACCAAGGGTGCCCAAGTAATAAAGCTAAGTGTGGGAACTGAAAAAACAAAGAGAAGAACAGAAAAAACGTGGAGAAGAGAGGAGGAACAGCCGCAGGTGTGTTTTTGGGGTTTTTGGAGCCTATTTTGGCCGTAAACTGCTCATCCGAGGTCGGATTTGAGCACTTTGACATTGTAGACTGGGGTTTTGGGCCGTTCCGGACGCGATGGCACTGTCCATTTTGCCAAATTCCTCACTCTTTTTCTACTGTTTTTCTGTGTAAGTTTCTCCTATGAGCGAAGTTTCTGCTCTAGTTTGTGATTGTATCTGGCTTATTTTACCCATATTGTGTGAGCTATTTTCCCCATTGGTGTTGGCCCAAGCTCAATTGTATCTAAACATAAGAAATTCTCCTCTTTTGAGCTGAGTTTTTTGGGGTGTGTGTGTGTGTGTGTGTGTGTGTGTGTGTGTGTGTGTGTGGAGTGGGCAAGTGGATAGTCTCTCTCCTCTCGCTCCAGAGGTGTGTTCCCTGTCTCGGCCAGGTGTGTTGTGTAAGCTGAGTGGTGCCCCATAGTGTGTGTGTGTGTATCTTCCCAAGAGTGTGTGTCGGGTCGTTATAGAGGCGCTGTGTGTGTTTTCATCCCGCTCACATTCTTTTGGCGCCCCCACGGAGGATCTTCTTCGAGTACCTTCTGCTTCGAGATTCGAGACTACAGGTTACAGATTACAGATTTCAGGTTACAGGTTACAGGTGATTCACACAGGTACAGGTAGCTGGAGTACAGTGATATACTATAGCAGTGGTGTCACTTGCAGTTGTTGTGGGTATGCATCATTTGGCGCCTGTTTGAGCGCATTGTCTGCTGGATTGTACGTTACTTGTGGAAACTGCCATTGTACGCATTTGTGGAGCCATACTTGGTTGTATTTGGCAGTCCCAGCCATTTCTGAGACTTGGTCTGGAATATAGTCATTTCTGAGACTTGACTATATGCGATTTGCATTAGCTTTCGTGTGAGGGTCGATAGCCTGAGGTTTTTATTGAGCTGGGGGATTCTCAAATGTAGAGATCCTTTCGGTGATACAAGTTGCTGGAGCACCCTTTTTGTGACCTCGCCATAGGCTATGTACTAGTGAGTCCTAATTGATGCTCGGGTTCTATTGTTGACAGTTTATGCATACATATACAGTCTATATTTCGGGTTCCTACTTCTCTATTTCTGGGGAAACTCTGCCAAAATTTTTCCAAGTTATGATGGCTGGTTTTTTGGTCTTCTGAGCCATTTATGCTGTTATGCTGCTGAAATTTTGGCAAAATCAGAGGTTAAGTCAGGTGTGCCTTCTTGGGAGCTTCATGGTTGGCTTTAATGGATGATCAAAATGGCCCTCAATTCACTCCATTTCATTTAACTCAAAGAATCCAAATAAATGTTCATGTGTCCAGGAAGATTTTTTTCCAGCAGTGCATAGTCTTTATGTTCGGGCCAAGAAGATTACGAGAGATCTTGGAATGTCCTTTGCCTGTTGTAATTCCGATGATCAACTATGAAAACTCATTTGATGTGCATGTGTTTGTCCTTATCTAAAGTTGAGCTCCATTGAAGTTTCTGGGGATTGGGTAGTCAAAAGTTTTGGGTTCTTGCACGTGTGTTCAAAGGGGTTCTCAAAGCATTGAAACTTGGGTAGCCATGGCTTTCTCTTATCCGGAGTTTCATGGAAGAAGTGATGAAGATGTGGAAGAATTTTTGGAAAAGATGGAGGTTGTCTGCATTAGCAACCAGATTCATGACCCTGCGCAGATGTTACACCTTCTCCAAATTTGTTTGAAGAGTGATGCACGAGTTTGGTCTAAAGCATTTGAAGAGGAGTTGCGTGTGGCTGATCCACCTGTAAGGTTGAGTTGGGACAATCTACGACATGGGTTGGAAGTGGAGTTTGTGAAGATAGAAGATCCTGACAAAGTGTGGCAAGAAGTACAGGCTTTGGTGCAAAAGGAAGGTGAGCCAGTAGATACGTACATACGTAAGTTTTCATTGGCATGGGAGTGAATATGCAAGGCCTTAGCACCACAGGTACCCCCGCCTGACATGATGAAGAAGGACAGGTTCTTGGCTGGTCTTTGGGAGAATATACGTTGGAGAGTGGAGCTAAAGAAGCCTAGGACATATGAAGATGCACTAGAGGTAGCAAGGAACAAAGAGTGGAAGTTGAGGAAAATGAGCCAGTTAGGGGTGGAGTCTCTGCCCATGAGGTTTGAATTTCAGCCTATAGAGTCTTTACAAGGTCGCATGTCAGGGGTTCATCACGAACCAGTGGTTCCTATTACTACTCAGGTTATGCCAGCAGTGGTCACTACAGCAGTGCAAGATGATGGGCTAAGGCAAGACATGAGGCAAATGGTAGATTTGATGAAGAATCTCAGCCTAAACATGCTAGGTCAAGTGGGAAATAATCGAGGTCGAGGGAGGTTTGCAAATCAGCCAGGAGGTGAAGAAAGGCCTAGGAATGGTGTTGGACAAAGCAATGGTAGGTTTTGGAGGCAGACGCCCACATGTTATAATTGTTGAGAGTTGGGTCACATCAGCCCGCAATGTGATAAGCCACCAAGGATGGGGGGAGACATGTATCCATTGCCAAGACAGGTGCTAACTAGGTCAAATGATTATGGCATCGAAATTAAGGGAGACGAAGGAACCAGTGGACTGACCCAGGAGGAAAAGGGAAAGACAAAAGTGCTAAGTGTAGTCACCTTGGAGAAGGCATCAAAGCTAGAGGATACATTAGTGATGCCTATTGGGAAGAGGACCACAGAGGATAAGGAAGGAAGAAGTGCCCCAAGTCCTAGTAAGAAGAAAGGAAAGAGCCATGAAGGCGAGGATGTTAAGGCCAAGAGGAAAAGGAGAGCTCGTCAAAAGTTTCATGTTTCAGATTTTCCACTAGGGGATGGGCAATTAAGCTATGACTTGAAGGAGGATCTGACGAGCAGGAAGGCAGATGTTACTTTTGGGCAGCTTATAGAGATGGTGCCTAAGCTAAAGCGACAGTGGAAGAGGATGGTTAACCCAATGGAGAAAGAGCCAGAGAGAGGTTCAGTAAAGGTGTTGGCAATGGATGAGCTACCAGACATTTGTCCAATAGTAGATGTGTGGCATAAAAGGAAAAATTTGGGACAAGGTTATGTGGATGGCGGAGCCCAAATATGCGTCATAACACACTCATGCGTTGAGAAGATGGGTCTCACAGTGGCTGGGGTGTCAGCTTTTCAGATCAGATTGGCAAACCATCAAAAAGTAAAATTCTTGGGTGTTGTAAAGAGCTTAGAAGTGGAGGCATATGATGCAAAGGCAGTGGTTGATTTTCATGTGATGCCAGCAGGGTTGGGAGCATATCCTATTATACTGGGCAGACCATGGTTACGTGCAGTGAGAGCTTTTCAAGATTGGCGACATGGTACGATTAGCCTCTATGGAAAGACAGGTACCAAGAAGCTTTATAATATGGACACAAGGAAACGATTAGAGGAGCTTTATGAAGATGAGGATGAGTCTAGTGATGAAGACTCTTCCACGGTGACAGATGAGGACAGTGATAGCACTACCAGCAGTGATGAGGATGTTGATGTTGCATTTATTTTGATGGACAAAGAAATCCAGGAGTTTGGTTTAGTTGCATTTGCGAATGAGGTTGAATATGAAAGTGAAGGGCCTTATGAAGTGATTGAAGGGCTGATGCAAACCAAGGTTGAGTTGTCAAAGAAGCAGGAATTGATGACACAAATGATCAGTGGAGACCTCTCAACTATGGAGAAGGATATATATTTGCACATGCTGGCTAGTTCTCCTGATTTGTTCATTACTTCATATGAAGAGATCAGAGGGTTCAAGGGCGAAGAGATGCATATAGAGCTGAAAGAAGGTGCTAAGCCAGTGCGGCAAAGGCTAAGAAGGATGGGTCAAGAGCAAATGGAAGCCTTGCGAGAAGAGGTGGACAAGTTATTGAAGGCAGGGTTCATAGTCCCTGTGGAGACCACAGAATGGGTGAGTCCAGTTGTAGTCAGTCCAAAGAAGGATGGGAAGTGGAGAATTTGTGTAGATTTTAAACCCTTAAACACATCCACTAAGAAGAACCCATATCCTCTTCCATTCATTGATTAGATCTTGGATTCAGTGGCAGGTTATGAGAGGTACAGTGTGTGTGATGGTTTTTCAGGCTATTTTCAATTGAAGATTGCTCTTAAAGACCGCACAAAGACAACTTTTATTACGCCATGGGACTGCTATTGCTACACAGTATTGCCATTTGGGTTGTCAAATGGACCTTCCTTCTATCAAGAGAGAGAAAATTGGGTGTTGGAACCATTCATTGGTAGTTGTGTTAAAGCTTTTATGGATGACTTTTGTGTTTATAGCAGTAGGGCTGAACACCATGAGAAGCTGCAGATGGTATTGGATCGATATGATGAATGTGGAGAACAACTAAATCCAAAGAAATGTCATCTAGCACAGCCAAGGGTGAAGTTATTGGGCCACATGGTGTCAGAAAATGGCATTGAGGCTGATCCAGACAAGGTTAAGTCTATTATTCTTCTTCCATCACCTACGAGTACGAAGCAATTGGCAACCTTTATACACAAAGTGAAGTACATGGCAAGGTTTATTCCATTGTCTTCTCAGATTCTTTATCCATTACAACAAGTGGCAAAGCATGATCCATTGCAATGGGATGACAAGTGTGAAGAAGTGTTTCTAGAGGTGAAAGAGGTGTTAGGGGGGTTGTCAGCCATGCAGGCTCCTGATTGGGAGAAAGTTTTTTATGTAAATACCTCAGTAGGGGATGATGCTATTGGAGCCATACTATTGCAAAAGGGGAAGGGCAGCCATTATATGAGGCCAGTGTATTGTGCAAGCCGAGTGAAGTTGGTAGCGGAGAGAAAGTTCTCGGAAGTAGAGCTAGTGATGGCCAGTGTAATATTTGCTTGTCGACGATTTCGTCATTACTTGCTACCACGGCCTTTTGTTTTCTTGACAAGTTATGCCTTTTTGCCACAGTTAATTAATGGTACTAACATGTCAAATGTGGTGAAGAAATGGGTAATTGAGCTGCAAGAGTTTGAGTTCTCTTTTCTAGTGGAAGATAGTACAAGGGCTACCCTAGCTGATTTGTTGACCTACAAGGAGAATCCCCTTATTGTTAAGGAAGAGGTGGTGAGAAAGGTAGTTGAAGAAGTGCCACAGATTAGCAATGCACATGTGTTGTTCTTTGATGGTTCATACAGAAAGAGCCATGATGCAGCTTCAGGGGGTATAGCACTTTATGATCCACAAAGGAAGCTAGTATGCAAGAGAGGGTTCAAATTGGATGCTCATAGTAACAATGAGGCTGAATATGCTACTCTGGAAGCCGGATTACACATTTTTTTGAAGCATGGGGTTCGAAGGTTGAGCATAAAAGGTGATGCATTGTTAGTGGTGAATCAAGTGCTGGGTGTGTGGAAGAGCAAGAACACCTCATTGAAGGAAATGTGCTTCAGAATTAAAGGCCTGTTAAAAAATTTCGAAGCATGGATCATCAGACACATTGAACGTGCTCTAAATGGAGAGGCACATGAAGCAGCTCAAGGCATGATTGGGGAGCTATTTTTGTTGAGTACCACTTTACCTCTTTATCATGGCCGGGAAAGTTTGGATCAAGAAGAGGAGTTTTTGCTAACAGGAATCATTCCAAAGGAGATTCAGAAGTATAAGAAGTATGGCTTTGTGTGTAGAGCATACAGGTACAAATTGATTGGTGATGTCTTATACATGAAAGGGTCTGATCTCGTGTTGAGACGTGTACCTTGGCGGGAGGAGCTTTACAGAGTGTTGGAAGAGAATCATGAAGGCGCATGTGGTGGCCATTTTTCTCTAAAGATCACCTTGCATAAGATTTTGCAAGAGGGGTATGTATGGCCTAGTTTGCACAAGGATGTTCACCATTGGTGTAGATCTTGCAATAGGTGTTAAGCATTTGGGAAGAGAGTGTTGAAGCCAGAGGTACGAAAAACCATTATGGCGTTTGATGTGTTTGAAAAGTGGGGGATTGATGCAATAGGCCCGTTACCTATCACAAGCAGGGGCAAAAGCTATATTTTGACGGCAGTGGACTATCTTTCTAGATGGGCAGAGGCTATAGCAGTAAAACAGATCACTGCAAAGGATGTATCAAAATTTGTGTATGATGAAATATGTTGCAAGTTTGGGGTGCCACTGGAGCTACTTTCAGATAAGGGGCCTGGCTTTAGAGCTAAACTGCTAGATTTTTTATGTGCAAAGATGAAGATTAGGCATGAGCATACCACTCCTTATTACCCACAGTGTAATGGCTTAAATGAAAGATTCAATGGTGAGTTGGTACGGATTCTTTCGAAAGTGACAGAGCACCAAGGAAAGAATTGGGATTTGGAATTGCCTAGTGCATTATGGGCTTACCGTACTTCGGTGAAGACAGGTACAGGGTTTACTCCATTTCATTTGGTGTATGGAAAAGAAGCACTATTGCCTGTGGAAGTAGAGTTGCCTGCGGTCAAGATGTTAGAGAAGTTGCTTGGGCCGCCTAGTGATGCATTCGAAGAGAGGCTCTTACAGCTACAAGAGGTTCAGCTGGATAGGATGAGTGCATTGGAACATTATGGGCAGATACAAGATAGGGCTTTAGCAAAGATAAATGAAAAGGTCAAAAGTAAGGGTATCAAGAAGCATGACTTGGTTTTGCGCTACAACAGTAAGCTGGACAACACCTTCCAAAAGAAGCTTCAAATTAAGTGGGAAGGCCCTTTCAAGGTAGTGGAGTGTTTTCCAAATGGCACATATCAGCTGGCTAACCTGGATGGTGTTCTACATAAGTCAAGGGTAAATGGATTGCGTCTTAAATTGTATCATGCTAGATTGATGATGGTGGAGCAAGATGAACTGTCTGTGGAGCAAGCAATGTTGGTGAAGGATGAGGAGACCTATGATGCGGCGAGTCTCATATCGCTCTTTGCTGCTGCTGATCATGAATGATCTAGCAGGTTAGGGGATGGGCAAATTATGTCAGGAGTTTTTTGGATCAAGGGATTGCGCATATGTACATATACATGCATGGTGCATCAAATAAAGAATTGCCCATTTTTCAGAGCCAGGTGGCTACGTGGGGCCCAAATGTGTACAGGTAGGACAGGGTGTACATAGTGCATCGATTTTCACTATTACCAGTACCACTGTGTTTTTTCTACAATAAGGAGGAGTTGGTAGCGCGTAAAACTTCTTGAGGGAGCTATCCGCGGGCCGATGACATGAGGTAAGCAGGTGCGTCAGATGGCATCGAGTGGCGTCAGGAGGCCGAACGGTGTCAATATTTGCACGTGGATGAATACGGACACAAAGTGGTGTTTTCTTGTGAGAGTTATGCAGAAAGGTCATCATTAGGACCACTTTTTGGGGCCACTTCACGTGGTTGCGAGACACATTATTGAAAAGAAATGAGTGCCAGGTGTGCGGACGATGCAAAAAAGGTGACAACTATGCACTGCGAGGTCAGTTTTTGGCCTGTTCGGGGTCCGTTTGAGGTCATCTAAAAGGCCAAGGGTGCCCAAGTAATAAAGCTAAGTGTGGGAACTGAAAAAACAGAGAGAAGACCAGAAAAAATGTGGAGAAGAGAGGAGGAACAGCCGCAGGTGTGTTTTTGGGGTTTTTGGAGCCTGTTTTGGCCGTAAACTGCTCATCCGAGGCCGAATTTGAGCACTTTGACATTGTAGACTGGGGTTTTGGGCCGTTACGGACGCGATGGCGCTGTCCATTTTGCCAAATTTCTCACTCTTTTCCTGCTATTTTTCTGTGTAAGTTTCTCCTATGAGCGAAGTTTCTGCTCTAGTTTGTGATTGTATCTGGCTTATTTTACCCATATTGTGTGAGCTATTTGCCCCATTGGTGTTGGCCCAAGCTCAATTGTATCGAAACATCAGAAATTCTCCTCTTTTGAGCTGAGTTTTTTGGGTGTGTGTGTGTGTGTGTGGAGTGGGCAAGTGGATAGTCTCTCTCCTCTCACTCCAGAGGTGTGTTCCCTGTCTCAGCCAGGTGTGTTGTGTAAGCCGAGTGGTGCCCCATAGTGTGTGTGTGTATCTTCCCAAGAGTGTGTGTCGGGTCATTATAGAGGCGTTGTGTGTGTTTTCATCCTGCTCACACCCTCAACATCATGGTCATAAAAATCCAGGAGGGGCTTCAAGGACAAAGAAAGTTGGTGATGCGACTAGACGTAAGCACCCATCAGGTGTAAAGTTTCCTATCAGACACTTCATGCGACTACAAGGCCGTATACAGGAAGTAGATCTCTAAACTAAAAATCTTCTATCTTGTATGTGACTTAATGAAGCCTAACAAACAAAAGGGACTAACAGTACTGACAAAAAAAAGGGACGGAAATGGCAATTTAGTCATCTATCGTGATAGTTGTCTGTAGGAGCAACCATGGTTCAAGCCAAATTCTGGTCATCAATCATTGGTTCTACATGTGTTTGATAGCTTGAAGGTGCCAACAATGCCCATCAATCATTTTCGAGACTTGAAATCCGAAAAGTGCCAAATACAAGTCCAAATCAAGCCAAACTTTGTCAAGAGGCTATGAATAGAGAATACAAGCTAAGGGTTTTTTAAAAAAGTCAAACCCCTAGCCAAAGATGCATTTTTTTCAAATTTGAAGCCATGATAGCTATCTACATACCCTATACATCATGTATATGAGTTTTGGGGGACAAATGGACAATGATAGCTCATAGATGGTCATGTGTCGCGAATGATGTCGGATAAGGCCTTTTTGAAGGAAGTTACTAACTTGGGGAATTAAGTGGGATTTGTCGGGCTTTAATTAAGTCATGTATCAAGTAGAAGCAGTATAATGATTTACACAGCACACAAATGTTAATAGTGGCAAATGCAACTTTGATCACCTTGATGTAGGAACAAAGGAGTCACCAACAAACAAGAGAAGACACAAATGGTAGACAAACCAACTTTTGCAGGGCTACATATCTTGTCCTCGATGAGGTGGATCAAATGTTGTACATGGGTTTTGAACCTCAAATCAAAAAAATTATCTCCTAAATTTGGCCTAACAGATAGACTTAGTATTGGAGTGCAACTTGGCTTGAAGAAGTTGAAGGTTTAGGCAGACAATTTTTACAAAATCCTTACAAAGTTTTCATTGGTTCACAAGATCTGAAAACCAATCATTCAATTCTACAGATTGTAGAAGCTGTTTCCAAGAATGAGAAATACTCAAAATTGACAGATTTATTGGAGCGAGTGATGGATGGAGATTTATCTATCCATGATGATAAGAGTCAAGCTGAAAAAGATTGGGTTCTTTTTTACTTTTGATCTCACAATAGCCCAATAATGGTAGCAACAGATGTTGCATCTCGTGGCTTGGATGTGAAGGACATAAAGTTCATGATCAATTATGACTTTCATGGATCATAGTTCTTGTTGTGGTTTGACAAAGTACAAGCAGTGGAGCACAAACAAAAGCAAGAATGACAACAAATACCACATCAACATTGACAACCAGGTCATGTCACGGATGACATGAATTCAGAGGGGGGACAGTGTTGACCCATGGATCAACAGTACGACATAACTCAACAAAGCCTTATTTTCTAAGAGTTATGAAATGATAGAGATTATGGTTATAAATATCAGTTGTAATGAGTAGTTAGTCTAGTTGCAGAAGCCAAAATAAATGACACTTCCAGATTGTAAATACAAAGCCATTTGATCCACTGAACTCCATTTTTGGTTTAGCCTATGGTAGCCTTAGTATATAAGGTACCTAGGTCATTTTGTAAATAGAACTTTTATCATAATCATAGTTTTGAGTTGCCGTCGACTGTGTGTGAGAGAGAAAGAGAGAGAGTGTGAGCTTCATCCTAGTGCTACTCCCTACTCGCTCATCATATTAGAGGTTCGACTGCACCTTTGCGATAGGCTCGGAGAGATCTTGAAAACAATGCCAAGGATTCCACGTGAAACGGAGTACGTGCACTAATGCATCTATGAGCTATTTGTGGTCGTAAGTGTATCAAACGATGTCTATTTTCTACATGCAAGTAGTTGTAAGAATTGTGGAGACATAAGCTACACATAGGTACTCATAGATTTCAATTTCGGGCACTTCCAAAATTTTGCTCTGTCTTCATATACGCATTTTTTGCAGATGGTTTTGAAGGGAGGATTTTGAGTGTAGAGGGTTTGGGACAGGTATATCCTAGTGAGGGGATGGTGTTCATTAAGTTTCGTACAATTTTGGTATGGTTTGGCATTTCCTTCTGCTTGTGTGTATGTGGGTTGGGTGGTGTAGTTGAGAGCAGTGAGATTCTTGATTGTGGTTTAGCTAACCTTTGAGAGTGTTGTATGTGTGGGATAGTTTCAACCTAACAAGCTAAAGAGATTGCTTCCGTGCACATATTGTGTCATCTATATCCTCAATTGACATTATTTTGATCTAGGTAGTGTTGCATGCACTTTATAGGTAGTGTGATTCTCTCTCGCAACAAACGATGAGATAATGAACTCACTCATCATCTTGGAACCGATCTCCATCATTGTACACTAGAACTATTTTCACTCCTCTGTGCATACAATTTTAAGTCCTCTTGCATCAGAGTATACCAATGCTCCATGGACATTTGATCCTTCTAAAAATATGGTCATATACCTAGGTGCCTAATTCATACTCCTCGAGATGTTGCCTTCTTCAACTTGGGTTGATTGATGAGTTATGGCGTTTTAGTCAGCCAAGGTAAGTCCTCTTGCATCAAAGTATACCAACGCTCCATGGGATTGGAGCTAGGGGATCTATCCTTGCTTGATTCATGCTCTCTCTATTGATTCATACTCCTTGAGGTGTTGCCTTCTTCAACTTGGGTTGATTGAAGAGCTACGTTGTTTTAGTCAGCCATAAGGTAAAGGGATTGGTCTGAAGAGGTGTTAGTATCATTACCCTCTTCTATGATTGGAGCTAGAGGATCTATGCTTGCTTGATTCATGCTCTCCTCTATTGAGACTAGGATGGCTTGGTCTATACTTGATAGATGATCTCTTTGAAGATATTGCCTGATCTTAAATACATCAATGTTATTATGACTTCAACAGCCAATCCAAACCTTATACCTTACAAGTCCGTTTGCGGCCTTTCTTGGTTGTTGCCTTGCTGTTTGGATAACCTGAATGCCTCTATACACAAAATCAAACACTTTGCCTCTTGGCCTTTTGAGTGCTTAATCCATATTCCCTTTCAAAACCTTCACTCAAATTTACAAAAGTTGCAAAAATTTCTAAAACTCAGATCAGAATTTTGAAAAGTCAAGACCTAACTTCCACAAGGTCTTTGAGAGTAATTCTGGAGCCTATTTAACTCAACCAAGGTATTTCTAGAAACCTTGTACAATGGCCTATGTGCTGGTATGGTCAAAACCTAATTTTGAGTATGGTGGAAGTGACTGTGGTAGTTGCCACTTGCAAGCTTTCTCAACCTAGTCACTTTCTGCTCATTGCTTACCATCTATTGAGTCTATACACACCTTGTATGAAGTGTTTTGATGCCTATTGGTGTCTGTTTGGAAAAATTATCAGAATCTAGCTTTATACTTCTACTTTTTCTTGATCTTTGGGTCTTTTACTTGTCCAAATGAGTCAAGGAGGGTACATCTGAGATCCTTGGACTACTAGGAATCAATTCAGACCAATCTGGGCCCCAACCAACATATGTGTCAACAATTGTGGTCGGTGCCACTGGTGTTTTTTTTGAGTTTTGACACTTCCTACAGCTTTCCTATCTAGTGTATAGTCTGTAGCACCTATGGATGACCTGAGATTCCAAGGTTTGACCTATCAAAAGACACTTTTCTCTCCAAGTCTGGTCACTAAGGCACTTTTGGCTAGATTTACCCAATTTCTAAACTTTTTATTTTTGGCCTGTGGAAAGTAGATTTGGCAAGTACATGGCTTGAGGATCTTGATGGCATGCTTTGGAGAGGAAAATGTGTCAGGTGGTAGCAATTGTGGTAGCTGCCATTGGTACATGTTTCCTGTCCAGTCAATTCTTGTAGGTTCCTTGTCTCTAGGGCTTCCCAATGACACCCTGTATCACGTAAAATGACCACTTTTTGACCTTCGTTCCAATTTTCAACTCAGCCAAATAATGCAAAATCTGCTGTAACTCGTAGTTGATGACTCAAACAAAAACCAAATTTTCCAGATATGTCCTTTTGAAGTATATGCAAGTGCACAAACAAGAATTTCTCTATTTTTACTTTCAATTCTCAAGTTATGCATATTTCTTGCCTGTTCAGTCACTTTAATTGTCAAAAGTTGCAATATGGAATTCCACAGCAACTTTGGCTGATCTATGCAACACAAAAACTTTTTCTTTACCTAAATACTACTCCTACCTCTAGCTTAAAACAATAAAGCAACAAAAATACAACACAAAACAAAAAAAAATGAAGTGATGGCGGGGTAAAAGATGGAAATTTTTTTGAATCTAATCACAACTCACCGCAATCACCTACTAAACACAAACTACAAAAAGACTCAAAGTGCGGGCTCACTACACAATGCACTAATACCAACAACTAAGGTCATCCTAACCTATAAGGCAACCAAAAGAGAACTCACGGCTCCTCCATTTTCCTGACAAATCAACATGCTTCACTGAATCTCCTACCTAAAGATAAATGTAATGAATTGTAATAATTGGGCATTGTGTAAAGAAGAACCTCACTGCTACCTCCTCTGCTAGTGTAAGTCCTACATCCCTGGAAACGGTGGCAATTTTGGCTTGCTACCGCGATTGGACAAAGTAGCCTAGCAATAACTCAAACCAATATAAAACATGTCAATCCGAGGACGTAACTGACCTGACTAGTGCATGGAGACGTCAAATGCAATGTCCTAACAGCAATGCATTGAGGACAAAGGTGTCACTCTCAAGTCAAGAAGCAACTAAGGAGAAAATGCCTAAGTCTCATTGCGGTCTATCGCTCACTCTAATGGTCTCGTAACGATGTCAAATGAACTCCAAATGAGAGATTGGGGATCTCTAGGCTATAGGAAATAGTTCCTGCCCACCAAACCTACAAAAGTCACTGTTGGGTAGGTGAGAAATGGTGACCATTTCCACCTCTTACCTTCACCAAAATGACGAGTGGGGGATCGTTTGGATTCTCCTAGGGCCTACTTACCTTTGTACATGCTTAATTTTAATTAAAACACCATTAACAACTCACAAAGAGAAAATAAACATGCGAGGCAACCTAGAGCTAAAATCGCTCATTGCGTCGCATGCATGCGTGTGCACGCACACACACACACACACTCACATACACACACAACACATAAGACATGTACATGATGATAACACTAGGGTTGTGTGAACATAAGCCACTTTAGTAACTTTTGTGTGAATTCTTATTCCCACCAACCATAGAAAACCTCACCAACAAAAGCTTTCTGGGATTTGTGCTCAAGGCATGTAGGGAGTTGAAAAAAAATGAAGATAAAGAATTCCATGTAAAATTAGTATTTTTCAACGTTCATCTTTTAGGTACAATCGAGAAAAACTTTCTCAAAAGTTTTGATATCCCATGTAAACCCCTTTAAAACCGAGAACAAAGGCTGTAATAACTGTTTTGTCATGCGGTTGCACAACAATTATAGTACTGCGTAGAATGAGCAGTAGACACAACAAGTCTACATGATGCATTTACAACGACGTACGAGAAACAAAATCCTCAGGTACACAATAGGAAGTGAGATGGTTGAGATGTACTACTTTGTGTTCGAGGCATGGGTGCCTATGGTGTATGCCGATTCCTCAACTAGGAGATCACAGCTTCGAGCACTCACTAGCAAAACCAACAAAGCTTGGCAATCTAGAAGGTCAACAATTACATATGTGTGGGTCTCCCACCTTCGTTTGTGCAAGTAAGCGCCATCGTCGTAAGCTACCCTCAACAATGTATTGCACTTAAATTGTGACCTTCCACGTTAATAATACAGCTGGCTACACGTCTATGAAAGGAGACCCCCACCAATGATACGACATGCATGTAAGTAAAGCTAAACGACGTGCTGAGGAACAAGAAGTTGTGCATCATAGGGGAGACATCCTCGACAGTCATCCCAACGATATTATCACAAGTATTGTCTACAACAAAAACCCTACACATTTCAACCAGTGCTCACCAAAAAATTTATGTGAACCAATGGAAAAAGGAACCCATTGAAAATCACCTGGTTTTTGGTTAAAATTTTAGGTTTTTTTCCAAATTTTACACTAAAATCCTCCAATTCAACCGATTTTCTTCAAGGCGATCCTCCAAATCAACTGAGAATTTTGAATTTTTTTCCTTAAAAATACACTAAAGGCACTATATTACTGATCCAGCACACAACTACTGCAACTAAATGCGGCAACCCCATAAGTTGTGTCATACCAAACCCAAAAGGTGCTTCAAGTAGTAGCCATAATAGAAGCAAATTCTGAGCCCCATTCTCTAAGGGAAGATGATAAGTGTTATAATATTGTTGATGTTGGTGATGATCTACATGATGTAGTGTCGTGCGTTAGTGCAAGGAATGCTTGCGAGTTGCTCCAGGTTGCAAACTTGAATACTATACAATGGCAACATAATTTCGCTCTCTAATTGCAATCACCTTAAAGGCTTGTACTGTTCCACCAATTTGTTATCCACTTGCAGTCATGCAGGCTAACGAAGCACTTTAGTTAAAAAAAGCAATGCTGTAGCGCCTGCCCCTTATAAGTTAAAAAAAAATGTTCAATATAATGAGCAGTAGCGCCGGGCACTACTGCTAAAGAAAGAGTTGTTTGCAACTTTGCAAGGGGATTGTGGCAGGTCCCCCCACTCCCCTCGTGAGTCGACACAATCATCACACAATGTGCGCTTCAATTCCAGTCGGCTCTCCCAAAGGCGCGTATTATTGACCAACTGCCCTGACGACCTTCAGCTCCGTCGTCTTGCCTCAATCTTGCTCGCGAGCGCAACTGCTCACCCAACCATTTTTCAACTACTACGACATCGTCCTCATGCGCAGTGGGTAGTATACACTTTAATGCTCATGTTTTATCAAGGTTGTTGACGTTAGCTAGCTGGAAGGTGAGGAAAACGGACGGACGGAGAGAGAGAGAGAGAGAGAGAGAGAGAGAGAGAGAGAGAGAGAGAGAGAGAGAGAGAGAGAGAGAGAGAGAGAGAGAGAGAGAGAGAGAGAGAGAGAGAGAGAAATGAAATGGAATTATATATATTAACATCTTCATTAGGCCATACGAGTCGACTCTACTAAACATATTTGAGGTATATAAACAAGGATGGCCACAACCCGGGGGGGGGGGATGAAATAAAATGATATATTCATACCTTCGAAAGCCAAAATGACCTATGAGACCAATCCACTACAAACTAGTGAAAGAGGGATATATACATATATATATACACACACACACACACACACACACACACACACATATAGATACATATGTGTGTGTGTGTGTGTGTATATATATACACACACACACACATGCACACACACACATATGTATCTATATGTGTGTGTGTGTGTATATATATATATATATATACACACACACACATATGTATCTATGTGTGTGTGTGTGTGTATATATATATATATATACACACACACACACACACACACATATATATATATACATACATACATATATAGATATATATACATACATATATATACATATATACACACACACATATATACACACACACATATACATACACACATATATATATACATACATATATATATATATATATATATATATATATATATATATATATATATAGAGAGAGAGAGAGAGAGAGAGAGAGAGAAAGAGAGAGAGAGAGAAATGAAATGACATAGTGAAAATGTTATATAATGTCTTTATGAAGACAAAATGACTTGTCAGAACAATCCGTTACAAACTAGTGAACTTGATACCATACTTGGGTACAAAAAGAGATACTAAGATGAATCTAGAAGTGCTACTAGTAGGAACTATGTGGGGTATGTGTGATCAGAGAAATGAAACACCAATCTATCGCACTTGGGTAAGAGAGAGAGAGAGAGAGAAATGAAATGTTATATAAACGTCTTCAAAAGGCCAAAGTGACCTATGAGACGAGAGAAGAGCTTTAAACTCACTAAAAATGCCTTGTGTTTAGGGACAAATCATAGAAGTTCCTATTGTGTATTTAAAAATTCTTGAAAGTAAATCCTCCTTGGAATTACTTGTAAGTTTCACATCTTCTTTGGATTTGAATTTCAATTAATTTCTCTTTTTAGGGACTATTAATAAGGTAATTTCAGCCTTCCAAGGAGGAAAGCCCTTCCTTCTCTTCACAACAATGCTCAAGTGTGCACTCAACCACTGGCGAGGTGCGAAGGAGTGCTATGAAGCACCAATAGAGGTACTCAATTCTTCTAAGGTTTATTTTAAATTTGTTTACATACACCTAAGTTCCTAAAGACTACATTTTTTACATTTCAAGGCTAGTAACACTCCAAACGGGTCAGCCAAATTCAAGCAATCAAGTAGCATATCTCCTGAGTATAAGTTGGGACATCCACAAAAATCTAAGGAAATCAATGTATAGCCTTTATTTTGTTTGTACTTTGAGTTTAATTTAGCAATCTTGTGCCCTCTACAATCTTATTTTTACACTCCCCTAGGTTACAGTGCTACCTATCAATGGATCGTTCACCAAAATGCAATTACCATCCTCTTGTGGAAAGAACAATTCTTGGCATGACAACGTTATTGATCAGGTTTGCTTAGTAGAGTTGTAATATTTTGTATGTTGAGCTTTTGTAGCAAATTTAAAAGTATTCAAGAAATTGTTGGAGTATTTATCTACTTTGTATATCTGTGTTTATAGAATTTTGGAAATGACTATCCTTTAAGTGCAAATTTACCTATTGACTTGGATCATTCAATCGAAGAAGTGAGAGAGGCAGATTGCGATCTTTTCCACAAAACCAATCACATGCAATTCCTCAAATTTGGCTTTGTTTAATGATGTTGGTGTGTAGTCAACATGGAAGATGTTTGATATGGTGGAAACAGGTGAAGACCATGGCATTTCAATCATCAAGAATTTTGTAAGGACTTTTTTTTATTATCGATTGTTTCATGGGTTGAGACATACTTTTTTGCTTATAGATGATAGTTAATGTAGGTGATTAACCATGCATTGGTAGACCTTGATGATAAAAGTGATATGGAGATATCTGGAGGGGTAAACTTCTTTGGTTTGTCCTCTTATTGAGCTAAATGTTGTGACTTGCATGTTAATATCAATTTTGTTTTAGAATGATGATGCTACACCACCCATTAACATATCAAAAAACAAGCCAAAGATCATGCGCTTAAATGAGCTCATGGTAAGTGTCTTAAACTCAAAGTGTGAAGAAAAAACTCTATCCATTAATGGTGTTTGAATGATACCTTTATGTTTGCTTATAGTGTGGAAACAAAGAGAAAGGAAATATACCCTCAAAGAAAAAGGTTTGAGATTGGTGATTTGATGTCATTAAAGGACTTCTTCCTTGGAAGGAATCAAGAAAATCTTGTTTTTGTAGGCTTTGAAGGATCTCACAAACAAGAAATCATCTAGCACTGACGCCGTCATTTCAAGGGTTTGCTCATTGTCAAAACCGATCTTTGGTAGAGACTTTAAATCTCTATTTTCTAATGATTTTGAGATGGAATGGTATTTGCATCGTGAAGCAAGAGAAAATGGAAAAGCTAAAAGAGTACGAAAGTTCCTGCTAGATACAAAGAGAACACCTCTACTCTGGTACAAGCCCTTTTCTTGGTATACTGATCTAATCAAGCATTTTGAGGGTTGTAAACTATTTCTATGTATTGCAGGACATTTGCAAGTCTAAAACAAGGAATTTGAATCCTTCTCAAAACAAAGTCACATTATCGGCTCATGTATTGCTACTAACATCTTTGGTCTTATAAATGAGCATGTTGCATTGTAAATTCAATAGATTTTTTATGAAGGTCCTTACATGAGTGTAACATACCTTTTGCAAAATAAGGCACTTAAGAAGACAACAAAAGAAGCGATAGCTTTGAAACTGATGGGAGAGCATAACATAGAACTCATGTATAGGCGACTAGTTGACTTTTTAAAAGAGTTGCAATGGACTACTCCGAAGGAATCATTTGATAGAATGCCAAGACTCGGAGCCATTGGGCAAAACAAGATTAAGCTCAAAGACACTAATGCTAAAGATATGGGTCAGGATGAAGTTGAATTTGTTCAAATCAAGTTCACTATGGAACTGTGGTTATATACGTTGCCTCTATTTTGACAAAAATTTTGGGCAGTTTGGCATGGAATGCGCAAGCGCTCCAAATTATAAAGCTAAAAGATTTTGTGGGACAAGTTATAAACGATATGATCTCAAAGCATTATTACTCTTGTTGCAGTCTAATGTTTGATGTATGATAGTTGATTGGCCGCTATTAACAGTTTTCATACTAAACAACTATCCATAAAAGATGTTTGATTTGAGGTTATCTCATAATTTGGATATTGTTATGCGTACAAGATAGAGATTCCTTTGAATATGTGATAAATTCATGGCTATGAAACTACATTAGAGGTGTTGAATGTTTCTAACATGTAAAATTTTAAAGTGGGAATAATATCACTACAAAAAAACTATATGTGAGAATAAGATCCTTTTGTCATTGTGAAGTCAAAAGTTTTACCATATTCAAGTTTTTGTAATGACGGTGACAGTTAATGTCTCTCTTTTGCATAGATAAATAGGGCAAGGTTCCAACTAGAAATTTTTCCACTGGCTTTCTACCTATCCAATGTATTAATTAGCTTGTTAAAAATTGCAACTTAAGAATGAAAAATTTTTGATGTCAAAAATGGAAATAATTTACACTCAAGATTGATAATTCTCTCGGTTAAGAGTGGAATATTTATCATTATAAGATGTATGAGTGAAAAATATTTTCATTAGAACTATAAAATGTAGAATGAAATTTTTTCTAAGGTGCTAATTATTACCTACTTTGCAGTACAATCTTTAAGTGCCTCGATTGGGAAAAATGAACGTGCAAGGTCTTCAGTGCAAATTATTTTCATATTTTGTTTGGGTTTTACATTCCGTAGGACCAACAAATAATATGCTTTAACAATTTTTTCTCTTATGAATAGCAGAAAGATAACAATAATTATGACCTCGATAATTTTTGATCACGTCACTACTTTATTTTGCAAGAGATTTATTCCCACTTTGAGGATAAAAGAATTTGATGCATGGTTTAAAAAAATAACCATTGGGAAAAAAAAAAGCAATGAGAAAACTAATTCACACTTCTCAGGTTTTTTACACATTAGGATGCAAAAGAGGGTGGAAAAAGGACCTTTTTCTCAAAGTGAGAAAATGTAAAACTTGTAGTGTTAGATATAAAGAGTTGTGCATGTGGTTGCATCAAGCACCACTGTGCGGGCGTACCGGTAGTGCAATATGTCTCTCAGAACGTTGAGAAGTAGGTTTCAAAGCCTCCTTGTCGATCTCGCGTTGACATTTTGGTCAGCTATTGGTGGTCGGTGAAGGTTGACTAGCAACCGGTTGGGGATGCTTTGCTATGATCGCAAGCAGCTCAATATGCAACCAAAACTATTGGAAACAACATGCATGGAACTTCAGCACAGGGAGGAGCCAAGTGAAACATGCAACCGGCAACACAAGGACCTAAGCGGGGAGGCAATGTCAAGGGGCAAGAACTAGATGGGGTGGGTAGTGATCAATGTCAAGGTGGGTTGTCATTAATAGTGGCATGGCTACCTGATACACCAAGGGGTGCATCAGCTAGAGGTGGAGCACAGATTGTGCCAAAGAGGATTGGATCTGGGTTTGAAAAGGGGTTGCAAGTGGACTCCAAGGGAGCATGCATATAGGATGTGGGTAAGGGAGGTTTGTTGGAAATAAGCCGCAAGGCTGTTAATCCTCACGGCTCACGGACACCCCATCACCTACGACGGACGTGTATTATGTATTCGGTAGAGTCAGGTACCAGGCTTGTCGGACCAATAGGGAAAGGTAGAGTGATCGCCGATGAGAGGCGCACTTTAACTGGGACATTCAAGGGATTAGTTGGCTAAGCCTGGGCGCCCAAGTGTGAATGGGGTGAGCTCCTATAAAAGCCAACTAAACCTAATTTTTACTCATTCTCTCATTTGTGCAATAGAAGAGTGCTCTTGCTCCATCTCCATCTTCTTCTTCTTCACCTCCTTGTGTGTGTGTGTGTGTGTGAGAGAGAGAGAGAGAGAGAGAGAGAGAGGGAGAGTGTGTGTGCGATCGAGCATTACGAAGGCACGACGGCGGCGAGGCGGTTGAGCGCGGCACGACTGCAGCTTCTTCTTCATCGCGGCGAGGAATCCACCACGAAGGCGAGCGTAGAGCGGTGAGTGACACACCCTTTGCTCTCTTGAGCTTGCTAGTTTAGGCTTGTTGTGTGCTTGGAGCCTTTTGTGGCTCGTACACGGTGTATTGGCAAGTCCCTTGCTTCGATAGTGCGGCAAGGAGCGCACATTTTTGGCGCCGCTGCCGGGGATATGCCCTACACTAAGCTCGGTTAGCACTTTTTGTGGTGCAATCTCTATCATAGGAAAGGCAGGGAATGAGGGTGTGTAGTTGTGTGGAGATTTCTGTTTTTTGCGTTTTCTACGTTTTCTGGTTTGCACTGCACAGTTAGCATTTCTTGTGTTTTTTCATTTTCTGCATTTTCTGTCAAGTTTCAATTTCTGTAATTTTCTGCGTTTTCTGTGTTAAATTTTCTATCAAGTTCCAATTTCTGCAATTTCTGCATTTTCTGTGTTTTTTCAATTTTCTGCATTTCTTGCGTTTTTTCAATTTCTGCAATTTCTGTGCGTTTTTAATTTTCTGCATTTCTTGCATTTCAATTTCTGCAATTTCTGCGTTTTCAATTTTCAATTTCTGCAATTTCTGTGCGTTTTCAATTTTTTGCAATTTCTGCGTTTTCTGCATTTCTGCATTATATATTTAAAAAAAAATCTTTAAAAAAAATAAAAAAAATAAAAAAAAATCGGAAAATAAAAACGCGAGTGAGCGGGCGGTGAAATTTTTCGAAAATAAAAAACGTGACTCTTAAAACGGACGGGCTGGTTTGTATAAAAGATAGATTGGGATCGGTTCCCCAAGCCCAAGCCCAAGCCCAAGCCCAAGCCCAAGCCCAGGCCCAGGCCTCAATCCTCAGTCTTATGATATATACTAGACTCACTCTTATATATATACCCTACTCCCTCAAGAGAGAATGAGAGCATGTGGGACAAGTCCTCCACTCTCCTCCTTTCTCTTCCCACTTGCACCCTTAGACTTTCTAGTTTGGGCCTAGTTTCCTACTGGAAATTGACAGTTTTAGGGATTCTGAGGGCATAGAGTGACCAAACGGAGGGCTGTAAAGCACGGCGCGTCCCTCCTAGCGATACGCTCGTTTCGAGCTATCACTAGGCCCATTCCACGACACGCTCTAAAAAATCTAGCAAAAAAACAAACAAAAAACACGCTAAAAACTAGTCACAAGGCCTCCTAGAGCAACTTTTTGACACCTTAGTGTCTCAAAAGCACATGCACTTACGCTCTGGGCGGGTGCTAGAACACGAGCATATTGAGGGTGTCTCTGTTCATACGGACACCCATTACCCATCCACGATAAGCTCTAGACCCGGGGACACAAGGTAGCACCACCCAAGACCCTAAAATAGCCGCTAGTGATTCCTCCTCCGACTCAGAAATCATGGAAGCATACCCTACCCAAAACACTGAGAGAGAAGGCCATGCACCTCCCGAAGCTCCACAGCCTAGTACTAGTATGTTTAGCCGTTTCATGGAAACATTAGGTAGAGCTACTCGCTCGGAACCTGATGCAAATGAAGCACACGAAGGGGGTGGGGAAGTGGACTCTCCTTTCACATCGCACGTGGACCCCACACCCCCAAAGAGTGTCCATGTGGATATCCTACCAACTTCTTACCAAGAAGGCCCTGTTGAGCTGCCTCCTTCAGAAGTTTCCTCTAGAGTACCGTTGGTGACAAGTAAAACCACGGGGAGCAACATTGCTTCTACCTCACAAGAAACCGTTAACACGTCGACTCTAGAAGGATTGTTCATTAATGATCATTGGACATACGACCTCCACACTGAGGTGTTGACGGATCTACACTCTGGCCACGCCTACCATGTAGGATGGATAGAGATTGTACAATCCACCTCTAGTGCCACGAGCATCGAAGATCAACAGAAAATGATCTGTAATGTTATCCATGGCATTATTCAATCAGAAAGGAAAAACCGAGGGGTAAATATACTCTCAACTGGCCCCATGAGATTTCTGGATACGAGCAAGGCTCAACAGCCTACTCTATCACAAATGGAGACTCCTCTAATGAGCCCCATGGACCCATCTTACGTCATTTCACCTGGGGTCTCTATGCAATCTGAGCCTCCGAGCGAAAACTTTAGCTTCCCTAACTTGGCTCAACCCTCTATTAAGGAAAACACAGTGCTCACTCTAGGGATAAGCCTGACAGAGAATGTACCGATGACATCTACGGTTAGCGCAGTGCCACTACCTAGTGTCGTAGTACCTAATATGGGGCCTCGACCATATGTGCCTCTAGCCCCTTATGCACACATGGCCCCACACCTCCAATTGTACCACTTGCTTATGCTCCTCGAGTGCCGCTCCCTAGCTCTTATCCGAGTGGACCTATGCCCGGTTATGTTCCATATCCTGCATCATCCACACATATGCCAAGACCGGTACCCGTCCCTCTCCCACATATGATTCCAAGAGTACCTCCACCGGCCCTGCCTCCTCACATAGGTGACTTGGCAGCGTTTGCTCAAACCATAGGTCGATCTATCGCGGAAAATATGCGTCATGCATCTGATAGAGAGCCTAGAAGTAAGGCAGTACAAATTGCCAAACTCACGCAAAAATTCAATGGGGACGAAGATGCTAGAAAACACATTGAAGTGTTTGAACAAGTATGTGATTCCTTAGGGGAACGCAACGAACTACATAAGTGCAATGCCTTAAGCTTGACATTAAGTGGGAAGGCTGGAGATTGGTATAGAACCCTAAGGGTGGACGAGAAAACAATCTACCCTACCCTTCGAAGGTTGTTTCTAAAGGAGTACATACGAGAAGGTGTGCTTTGGGGTGTAGCATCTCAGCTACAGAAGGCCGAACGTAAGGAAGGAGAGTCAGTAAGGGACTTCATTAGTCGTCTAAAGCACTTAAACTCTCGCTGCCCTGTAAATGAGCGCTTCAACAATAACCAACTGCTTGATCGATTCATTCGAGGGTTGAGGAATGAAGGAATCTATAATGGACTAGTGATTAGAGGTATCACAACCTGGGAAGATGTCACTGCCAATGCAATCCAATTAGAGGACAACTTGATGATAGCAGGCATGAGGGTGTCTACTGACACGAGATCCACTAGCTCACAAGCCATTGAGTATGAACCCATGACTGCAAAGCCCATTGCCAATGAGCCAAAGGTATTTGAGACATTCTTGACAGACCTCACCAAGGCAATCCAAGAGTCTCTTAAGGATAATCGACCCCCTCAAAATAGTCACATGTATCCAAGAAGGGAGCAACAATGGTGTTCCATTTGCTTAGGTCCACATAGCACTAGTGAGTGCCCTACGTTTAGAGTAAAATTTAATGGAACTTGCAACGCATGTGGTAGGTATGGTCACCAAGCTAAGGATTGTTTAATGATCAAACGTATGATGGCAAATAGACCACCTGTAGCCTGGACGGATGCACCTCGAGCTCCTGTATTGATGCCTGCTCCACCTGTTGAGCAACTACCGCAACACATGGTCCCTAGATCTCAAAATGTTGTACAAGCTACACCGCTACCACCTCCTGTGCTAGGACCGCAGCCCCCGCATCCAAGAGTCGCCCCTATGAACCAAGTGGGTTGCGAGCCATCAAATGCTTATCAGATGGCTGTGAGGAGGAAATAGACACTAGTATTGCCTACGGACTTGATACATTGGAAGAGTGTCCTATATACTACATGGAAGATTGTTGGGGGCAAGTCAAGCCGGTTTATCAAGCTGCTGCTCTCGCATCCAGAGGTCAAAATATCAACACCCAGGCTAGGAGGCCACCTCTTCAATGCTACGAGTGTGGTGGACCACATCGAGCAGCGGAGTGCCCTATTAGGCTGCAAAAGAATGCTGCACAGATGCAAATGAATCAAGGGAGCACGTCTGCAATGCCAATACTCACATGTAATCGTTGTGGCATAGATCACTTGATTGCCCAATGCCCCTATAACCCAAATGCGCCTAAAATCACACCCCTAAATTTGGTCGAAATTGCTAGTGTGACATCGCCAATACCACCCGTCGCACCCGCTTATGCGATTACACGGTCCATGCTTCAAGGGCCAGGCCATATCCTCGAAGAGAGAGATACCGCGTCAGTTATCCAAGCAAAGAAAAAGAAGACACGAAGGAAGAAGTCGCAGAATACGGAAAATTCAAAGCCAAGTTCCAAAACAAACATAGGAACAGGAGATGACCCCGTGTATATGAATGACCTCGAGGATGATTCAGATTTAGTCGAGACAATGGAGACTAGAACCAATACCACAAAGGGAAAGACTGACAAAGAAAACCGTAACATGGAACCAAATGAAAACCGAATAAGAGAAAACCATAAAGAGCCTTTGAAAACACCACAAGTGTTTCCAAATCCAATCCAAGACCCCCAAGATAAACCGCAGGGGCAAAAAGGGAAAAATCGTAAAAAGAAGATTGGGACGTACCCAAACCCAGTAGACGAGATTGAGCAGGTAAAACATCTAAGAGGTTTAGTGGAGAAGACTCAAAGGAAACTAAAACTAGAACCAGAACCCATGCATGTCAAAATTCATGACACAGTGTTTCCCACGCAAGTTCATCCACCCCACATGAACCATAGACCGTTAGCCATATCTAGTATCATCCAAGAAGGGAGTGAGGACGGGACATCAGAAAGTGAGCATACACCTTTCTTGTTGGAAAGGATGTTTAACGAAGAAATACCTGATCCCATTGAGGAATATGAGATTCCATCCTCACCAGTTCCTAGTCAAGGACCTACACCCTGCAAAACGCCAATGAATGTTGCCAAACTAGTGGACTTCATGTCTTCTGAGGTCCGAACCACGATCATAGCAAAGCTGTATGGAGATCCTGAGTTATTCCTTGCACTTCGAGCATTCCTTAACGGAGAGCTACGAACGGGATTACCGCAGTTTGCGCAACCAAATAGGCCTGACTCGATTATGATTGATGAGGAAAATCATGTGCAATCACTTGACTTAGATGGACACGAGTCTGTGATCGAGGTACCCATTAACGAATTAGGGCAGTATTTTGAAGGCGACGAGTCTAATGCGACCCTACCCATCACTACCAAGGGATTAACTATAAAGGGAATTCTTGATGGTGGTGCGGGAGTTAGCATCGTTACAAAAGATTGTTGGGAATCCATGGGAAAACCCCGCCTCAGTGTTACTAACATTGTGGTAAAGATGGCAAATGGTACCATAGCCAAACCTATGGGGATGCTCAAGGATCTTAAGATCAAAGTTCTAGGACACAAGGTACGACATACGTTCATTGTAATGGATTTCTCTAAACACCTTATGTCATATGAAATGATTTTAGGACGACCATTCATGAGGGAAGCACAAATGGTTCATGATTGGTCTAAAAATCATGTCTATTTGCAATTCCAAGACTCTGTCCTTAGAGTGGATTTGGTGACTGGTAAGGTACACCCCTTAGGGAGTAAAACCATTATTGATCATCGCTCTGACACCACAGTTCACTCGGCCCCACTACAATATTGTTACACTTGTAAGAAGGATACAGACATTGGCCAAGATTCTCCTTATATGGATATCCTACCTGGGATGACTGAATCAGACAATGTGGATTGGGTCCACCTAGCATCAACCATAGACACTTGGGGAAATAGGGGGACGACCTGGGTAACACCTGAGGGGGATGAAATGCCTGTACCCTTAAATATGCTACAAGCAATGCATATCGCTTCCAACAAGACTCATCCTAATGTAACGAAGAAAACATACAAGTGGGTCCCTAAAGCTTCTTTAGTGACCATAGCTAGTGCTAAAAAACAGAAGCCTTGTAAGAAACGTACCACTCGCTCCAAGAAAAGTAAGAAAATGTTGCGATGGATCCCTAAACGACTATTGGAAGCCCAAGGCTACTATCAAGGAAATGATCAAATCTGGGTGCCAAAACGTAGATTGTGCTCTTACCTATCACCTGACCCAAGTGAGCCCAATCCCGTAGCTCCAAAACGAATCAATGATCGTGGAAAGAAAAAAATCACAGAATGCTACACACCCGCTCCCGAGCTAGTTTGGGTACCAAAGAAAGAACGATTTGTTCCACCTAGCTCAGGAAGGGGGGAGTCCCATGAAGATTCTAGCTCCTCATGTAATACATCCATAGAGGTAAAAGCTTCTACACCGCCTCCATCTATAGTAGTGGACCTCCATGAAGCTACAAAAGAATCCACACCTCCCAGTGTTCAAGAATCACCTGATGAACCACTTCAAGTTCGATCCTGGGAGAGTACCTTACCACCGTTGCAACTTGACGAGGCACCTAGGGTAATAGAAAACTACTGGCAAAAATCCTCACCTATTACCAACTGGAACAATTGGTTTCAGAGGGTGATAAGCTCATTTAAAACGGTATGATCTACCCAAGGAAGGGGGGAGTGTTTGTGGACATCCATCATTCATTTGTTTCCCTCTCAACCTTTTTCCCTGACCTCTATATCTCCCAATCTTAGGGAATGTACATATAAAGCTTTATACTCAAAAAAAAAAAAAAGAGCAAGAGCAATTAGCAAACGAGTATGCACATTAAAGTCAAAACATTGACTCAGACCTACACATGTCACATCTGGTACAGTGAAACAGAAACCTATGCCATAAAACACCTTTGATCCTCATCACTTGAATGATGGAGGGTAGGTAAGATTAGTACGATAGGAGTGTTTCTGTTTTAGAGTTGAGTGATTAGCAAAGTTCTCTTTTCCCACTGATGTGCCTCCTAGAGGTATTGTTTGTGTTTCATAGTGTGTACAGGAGCGTGTTGCTATTGATAGGATTTGGATCTTCATGGAACCTTTCTCTCGTTCACACTTCAAATCAAGCGCGACCATCAACACAAACAGGTGTTTCTTATCCATTAGCATTGCCCTTATCTTTTTGCATCTATGATTGTCTGCTTTGATTGTGATTGGTAGCATAATATTCAGCGCATTTGCTTAGTATCAAACATTTAATTCAATGTAATGTTTTGTCATAATCACTTGTCTAGGTTTAAAACTCAAGCAGTCCGACTAAGCTAGTTTGACCAAGCTAGGTATTAGAGATCTTCTATTAATACCATGGGGAATGCCTTCCTAATAAGCAATGGTTACTTAGGTTCTTAATCCGATTTAAGCAGCATTGTATGAAATGTACTAGGGATTTCTAGTGGGCTTAACCCTATTGACCTTTAGCTTAAGTATTATAAAGGGAGTTTACTAAGGTGATGAGCCTGGGGAGGGTAACAGTGTTATATGACCCCCCAAAGTTACAAAATTAAAATGTTGAAAATGAACAAACAAAAAATCAAAGTGCCACAATGTAAAATCTTACGCTGGAAGAGAAATCTCAGCTTGAATTGGTACTTCACTCACATGTATCGCCTATGGTACTAGAGCCCTAGAGGTTCCCAGTGTGGGCGCTTTTCCTTGAAAAGCAAAAAACCCAAGGCATACAAAATAAGCACACACATCATAATTGAATCAATGTGAGAAGACTTTGGGGGGTCAAAGAAAAAGTAATCAGTCAGGCGATGATTTCATGAGAAATTCCTTTTATGGTAGCTTAACTACAAGGTTTTCTAGATATAGCCTCTAGTTAGCCCTTGAACATCAATACTTGGCTCTAGCGATTAAACAACTTAATTGACCACTGAAAATTAAGAAGCTTACCCATGGTATTAATATTCGATCTCTAGTGCCTTTCGACCGTCAAATTAGCGACCCCAGACTTGTTTAATTTTCTACCTTTACATCTGTTTATGCATTTGATTACATTGCAATTTAATGTTCATTGCTAACAAATTGTTTGAAATTCTTTTACCAATCAATTTGTCTACCTAAAACTGCATATGCTTTTTAAGAGAATGCAATTACTGTGCCAATGTTGTTTGATTTTGCAGTGACTGAAGAAGGCTAAGCACATTCATCTCAAATGCTCTTCCACCTCGACGAACCAGCTTCAACTCAATAGCTTCCGAGGACGGAATCTACATCAGGAAGGGGGCATGTTAACCCTCACGGCTCACGGACACAGCGGTGAGTGACACACCCTTTGCTCTCTTGAGCTTGCTAGTTTAGGCTTGTTGTGTGCTTGGAGCCTTTTGTGGCTCGCACACGGTGTATTGGCAAGTCCCTTGCTTCGACAGTGCGACAAGAAGCACACAAAGGCTTTGACACATCATCGTGTCGATTGCAATCCCACATGGACCTCTACTAATAGAGGTCTCCAATTTGAAGAATTCAAGTGGTTATATCTGTCCCATACACTCCTTCTTCCAACCGGCTCCTACACCGACACGTCTATGTGTTTGTGCATGCTCCACAACAACACCCCTATGTATTTCCACAAGTTTTTCCATGAAGATCACCAGATGCTCCATGTTGGGAGTCCACAGGCAGTTGAGCAGCATGAAACAAATTGCCATGTATTTGATTAGTGTTTGAAGGGCTTAAAGTTGAGATGGTATGGAGGGGGTGGGAGGTGAGTGTTGAATTGCTGATTGAACTTGGTGAGTGTTAGGCTGCAGGTTTTGACGTAGCACCTAATGTATGTGAGCACCCTCTTACATATGGATGACTAATCAACTTATGATATATGACACAACATGTAATAAATCTCAATGTGTAGCATACTTGAGAATTCTTGTGATATCATCATTTGTGTGTGCAACTATTCTTAGCTCAAGGCTATATATTGAGTTTTTCTATATACTCAATAATCATGTAATACCATGCTCTTGTGTGTATTTACTTACTGTGATTGGTATTCTTAGTTCCTTAATCATGTTATTAGCATGAATGCTACATTGTTTTATCCACCTTAGCACTTTCGATTGATATTAGAGCGTGGAATGTGTTTAACATCTTCTAATCTCTATTTGATCCTTCTCTATGCTAGACATTGTGTGCTACACACTTTGTCGCTAGTCAAATTTTCCCCTTTCTAATAATCCCACTAATCATTGCTTGATTACCAAGCATTGGGTACATCCTTGGATTAAACCCTCGGGCCAATACCCATCTTGGTAATTAGCAATTGATTAAGTGCAGGTATGTGTAGGTGTATTGCAATTAGAATGATTAGAACTATCCCTTTCCTTAATCGAGCTTATATTTGTCACATTTGGGCTACCTCTATTTGGATTATACAAGTCCATCATGTATCAATATGGTGCTTCCAAGTGCAATTAGCAATTGGACTGATTTTTTGAACGTTTGTGTATCTCATTAAGCTCATTTCTGAAAAAATTTATGCAACCATAGCTCTTATTGTAGCCCGCATTTCATCACCCAAATTGTGTGTGCTTGTAGCCCTACTTATGGTCATCCCATATCTAGCTCTTAAGTGCTTGAATGTCATAACAATTCACCGTTCAATTGAGCGCTCATCTCTAAGTTTACAGATTTCTTTTGCACTCTTAATCTCTTAAATTGAGATCAATTAAAGCACTTTTAGATGTGTGTGTGTGTGTGTATTTCCCCCATTGCAACTTTGTGTAACAAAGCAAACATTCATATGCTCCCCCTCTAGAAGTGGAAGAGTACCTCTCCATAAGCTATCAATCTGGAAAGATTGTGTGGCTCTTGGGATAAATGTTGCACAAGTTCAAGGTGAATGAGGTCATGAAGATGGTCTAATCATGGGACACGGAAGATTAAAAAAGGGATGTGTCAATAGAGCCCCATAGAGGCAAACTACAAATTGCAGGTATGAGCCAATGTTTGAAGGCTTTATAGGGGTGACATAAGCATGCCAACAGTGATAGAGGGTGGATAAGTGTAGAAACTCTCTCTCCCTCTCTAAACTTTGAGAGTCACATGACATGGCAAAACCACTAGAGATTATTTTTAATTTTGTTATGTGTTTCAATGCACCTACGCGAGTGCAACTCATCCTACATCTCCTTTGTTCTTGGCTACTTCTATTGGACCTTTATCCATTTTAGTACCTGTGTTTGATCACTTTGGTGCCCACCAATCTATATATATATTTGTACTATCTAAACTAACATATATGGCGGAAGGGGGAGCCCTTTACACGTGTCAAAATTTGAGACATGAAGGCTAAACTCCAAAACCGAGAGGTGCCCATGTGCATGCAATAAAGAGAGAGAGAGAGAGAGAGAGAGAGAGAGAGAGAGAGAGAGAGAGAGAGAGGCCTCCGAAGGAGGCTGGCTGTACTAGTTATAAAAAGGGGGAGGCATTCCGGCCCCCTCCCTCGGGCACGTGGCAACTTCTGTCACTACAAGAGGTACTTCACATTAGCAACGCTCCCAGTGCAACACTCAAAAGTGAAAATCCACGACGTCAGTATCAGCGTTGCTATGGGCGTCGCTATTTTATTTCTTACATAGCGATGCATATAACGATGCCGACAGGGGTAAAAAGTAAACCGAGAGCGCCCAAAGACGTAGTTCTCAGATTTGAGTTTTCGGTGCTCAAGCAAAGAGGTAACCCGCGCTCTCCCTCTCTCTCTCTTTCTGCCCCCCCCCCCCCCCCCCCCCCCCCCCCCCCCCCACACACACACACATATACACGAGGAGAGGAAGGAGAGACAGGTATGCTCCTTCCCTCTCCTCCCTGTCATGTTCCCTTCCCCTCTTTCTCTCTCCCTCTCTCTCTCTCTCTCACACACACACATTGTGTCTTTGAGAGAGAGAGAGAGAGAGAGAGAGAGAGAGAGAGAGAGAGAGAGAGCACATGCATAAACAAAACACACACACACACACACACATGCATAAACAAAGAATGCATACACACACATTGAGAGAGGAAAAGAGAGAGAGAGAGAGAGAGAGAGAGAGAGAGAGAGAGAGAGAGAATAAAAAACCAAAGAGAGAGAGAGAGGGGGAGAAGACGAAAGAGAGAGGCAAGAGGAGAAAACAAAGAGAGAGAGAGATTATGTTAAGATTTAAATTAGATTAGGTTAAATTACATTTGGATTTATGTTTATGTTGAGTTTAAGATTAAGTTAGATTTAGATTTACGTGAGATTAAGATTAGGTTAGATTTAAAATTAAGAAATTATTAAAGATTAGGTAGCTATGTTAGATTTAAGTTAGATTACATTTAGGTTTAGGATTTAAGATTGAATTAGATTTAGGTTTATGTTGAGTTTAATATTGAATTAGATTTAGATTTAAGATTAAGACAAGATTTATAATTAACTATATTAAATTTAGATTTAAGTTACATTACATTTAGGTTTAGGTTAGATTTAAGATTAAATTAGATTTAGGTTTATTTTGAGTTTAAGATTAGATTAGATGTAGATTTATGTTTGATTTAAGATTAGATTAGATATAGGTTAGATTTTAGTGCATGTCAATGAAGGCGTGCTTTGCCCAAAGAGCAAACACTAGTTACACAACAATATGTATATTTCCATCAAAATCTGACACCTATTAACTCACACACTAACCATATTCAATTAGTCACGAATCACCACATGTTCAATTAGGTTAGATTTAAGATTAGATTAGATCTAGATTTATGTTCAATTTAAGATTAGGTTAGATTTTAGTGCATGTCAATGAAGGTGCGCTTTGCCCAAAGAGCAAACACTAGTTACACAACAATATGTATATTCCCATCAAAATCTGACACCTATTAACTCACACACTATCCATATTCAATTAGCCGCGAATCACAACATGTTCAATTAGGTTAGATTTAAGATTAATTTTTGGATTGAGTTTTTATATTAGAGTTAGACGAACGGTGATCCCTCTCTTCCTCTCTATGGATGCGACCTTAAGTTGGAAAGCTTTGAATGGCATGATACTCAGATTGGAGGCCAACATGTAATGTGCTAAGTAATCCCTCAAACAAAGATCTACTATGAAGAGATGTTAAGATACTGTGAAATGCTACAGCTAGAGAAGAGGCAAATTGGTTTTGTCCACTACATGCACTATCATGTAGACGTGGGTGTGTAGATTTCTCATACCCACAAATATAGGCATTGACCAATAAAGACGAGATTATAACCCGGTGGTTCTGATCTTCGTGCACCTCTAGACCGAGGTGTGCGGGGATTGGACATGACTAGAGAATGTGAGGTAGTTTACACTGTGAACAAAGAGAGAGAGAGAGAGAGAGAGAGAGAGAGAGAGAGAGAGAGAGAGAGAGAGAGATAAAAGACGGAGGATTACAATAGAAGATTAAATTTATATCCAGGTTATTAGGTTTTTATCCTCATTATGAGTAGTGACGAGGATGTGGGGTCGTCCAACGGAAACACCTATCTCTCAACAAAGATATTATGTCCTTGTAATCAATGGAAGCATGCTGTGCGACGAACAAGACGTGTTTCTTTGCAGCACGTTCGCGAATTTGGCGAGTTCGATCCATCTATTATAGATTGAATTGTTGCCAATTATAACTCGTCAGACTCTGACGCTTGCCAACATGCAGCAATTTTGCAACCCAATAGACGTGTTCGCATGCGCTTTGGTCAAGCAGCATACGTGAGCCCACAAGATGTAGCCTCTTACAGCTCGGAGGATGATCATGCAGACCACATTCCCAAGGAGGCAATGTTTGAGCCCGAGGTCAATGAAATGATCGACAATCATGGATTCAGAAAGACTTATCTATGGTCACATGAAAAGTGAAGCCGACATGCCATTGTATGATGGAGCACGTATGTCTAGATTGAAAGCACTCCTGGTTCTTCTCAACATGCAGGCAAAGTTTGGATGGAGTGACACTAGAATCACGACGCTTTTCACGTGATCTATTAAAATGTGTTTACTTTAATAAAAAGCTCTAGATGTATAATGATCTGATAGATTACTTACACAATTGTACCGCATTCTTTTCACTGTGTCAGTTGCTCAAAGAGCACATACTGCCAGCTGATAATGTGATGCTAGATTCCAGAGAGGAAGAAAGAAAGATCTTGCGAAACTTGTGGATGAATTAAAATTTGATTCACGCTTGTCCTAATGAGTGCATTCTTTTCAGAGGGGAATACATAGACATGGAGAAGTGTCCGAAATGTGATTCCGAGAGATATCGAGTAGATCTCCACGGAACAAAAATTCCACAAAAGGTTTTGCAACATTTTCCTTTGCTTCCTCGCATCAAGAATTTCTTCGAATGTAAGTCCATGGCTGCCCTAGGATTATGGCATGAGGAGAATAAATCTTCGGGTGGTGTGCTACGGATTCCTGCAGATTGTGCAACCTGGAAACATATAGACAAAACATGATCGGATTTTGCCAAGGAAGCTCAAAATTTGCGCATAGGCCTGGCTATGGATGGCGTAAATCCATTTGGTCAAAGATCAACATCTTACAGTGTATGGCCCGTTGTCATCGTCAACTACAACATTCCCCCGTGGTTGACTACGAAGAAGGGACACCTATGGCTAAGCTTGATTGTGCCGGGCAATAGAAAGTGAAGAATATGGATGTGTATCTTCGTCCACTATTGGAAGAGCTACAACAATTGTGGATTGGCATAGAAGTGGTGGATATGAGCCGACACACATGTTGATGGAATGCTTTGATCAGAGGCATTCTAATGTGGACCATGCATGACTATCCCGAACTAACAGAATGCTCAGGTGATTTACAATCAAACTCAAACACTGTAAATCTTGGTTTTTCTCAAGCTTATCTATTGTCATGTGTATACATGGAGGGCTTCAAACAAGCGGATACAGAGCATGTGTCACATGTGGACCTAGACTGAATGCACGTCGGGCGCCCCCATTGAAGAAGAAAATTTACGAAGGTCATCAAGCGTATCTTCCAGAGAATCGTGTGTTACACGATGGCTTTTTGGAAAGAGAGCCACCGAGGATGTCTGCATAAGCATGGTTAGAGCAGAAGGAGATGTGTGATGACAGTTTGCCCCCAGGGATGAAGAGACTCTCTCTATGGTACGAGTTACCATATTGGCCCCGACTCATGATCAATCACTTGCTCGATCCAATGCACATATTCAAGAATGTGGGTAATCTGCTATGGGACCATCTGATCGGTAAGAAAGATACTTTGGGAGCCAGGGTTGTGACCTTAGAAATGTGGATAGTATGGAGCAATATTGGCTGTAGACAGCATCTGATGGATCGATAAAACTCCCTAAAGCGCCATGGAATTTCACAGGAGCCCAAGAACGCAAAGTAAAAGAGACCATTCGATCTGTGCGGACCCCCATTGGCGTAATGCACTCGCTCCAAACGTGTTTTACTAAAGAAGGAAAGCTTACCGGTTTGAAGTCACATGACTGGCATAAAATGTGTCAGGTATGTCTAAAGTGGAATATATCATAGTGGGAATTGTGTAACAAATTTGTGTGTGGACTTTAATATCATTGCTACACGTGTTTTGTAGTTTATTTTACCGGTGGCCATTGAGAGATGTTTGTCTCTTGACGTCCGTAACACAATCTACAAACTTGCAAAGTTGGTGCAATGGATCTCACAAAAGGAGATCAATGTAGACTCCATACCATTTGCCAAACTAAATGCTGTGGAGGTTGTGTGCATATTTGAGAAACACTTTCCTACTACCATGCTAACCATTCAGGTGCATCTTCTTGTTCACATAGTTGATGAGGTGGAAATAGCTGGCACAGTACATTCCATATGGATGTTCTTTTTAGAACGTTTCATGAAAATGCTCAAGGGATATGTGCATCAGAAGGCACGTCCGGAGGGTAGCATGCTAGAAGGTTGACTGGTATCAGAGTCCCTAGTTTACATTGGAGAGTGGCTAGACGGATTTGATAAAGCCTGGGACACGCTATGGTGAACCATAGATGATGAGCGCATATCTGGGATTGTCATGTGCAATCTCGGTGTTGAGAAGAAGATGATGGAAGATCTAGAGGCTAAAATCAACCGATTTTGCATGCTTCACAATCCAGTGATGCAAAAGTGGATTTCACAATATGAGGATGCAAAGCAAGAGCGACAAAGGGCACGAATCGAGTGGAGACGGGGAAGACGACCACAGATGCATTCTCCGGCGGGTCTGGAGAGCCTACCAACATTCATGAGCTAAAGATGGTTGCACAACCAATTGAAAAGCACACAACAGTGCGGTGAAGAAGTGACTAAGGAGGAGTGGGAGTACTCTCGAGGTTGCGCGACCAAGGTAAGTTTGCAATGTATGACTAGTGACTTTCTAGATGTTTGAACAACATGATTTTTTGTCGACTTGTTCAACGTGCAATGGTTCAAGATAATCATGGAGAGTCGCAACGCTACTGTGTGTAGAGGAGAGTTTGGTTTCCTTGAGGTGGATTCAACTAAGAAATGGATGACCCTAAGAGACACTTTCGTACTACCCGAGCATTGTGAACAAGTAAGTAGTAAGTAGTTAACATCCAATTTTAGAAGTCATGTGCTTGGAAGCTCTCATGTAAGTTATGTGGCTCTGGCAGGTGATATTTCATCCTACAAAGTTCGCATCAAACTGGTGGTACATCATAGAGGTAGCCCCTCATAGTGCACAGATGTATGAGGGCTATCATGTGCCAATCACAACAGCATCAATGGAGGAGATCGAAGAAGATGCTCAGTCAGAAGCCACTGAAGTGGTGCCAGACGAGCATCAAGCTACTACTCTCTATGGGGTGCATGCAGAGGATCTACAAAATGAAATGGAGGACATCTATCTAAATGGAGAGCTCTATATAGATATAGGAAGTTATGCTGAGCTATGCGAGGATGAGAGAGAGACCTCTTAAAGCCATAAATATTGTATTTGAATAATTTTGCTCCGTTTTATAATATATATTGTATTCACATGGCTTTTTGTCCATTCTTGTCTATATGCATCATTGTATTTAATCGTCATTGGGTCCACTCCAGGTATGTATGCTCTAGGTATGTTCTCACAAGCAGGGACGACGAGCATTGCGCTCCGAGTGCAATGGAGACTGAAGCTGCAATCACGAAGGAAGTGATCCGTCTTTGCTCATAGATGCTGCTTGTCCCACCGCTAGATCTAGTTGATCGGGCTTAGGGTCTCTTTCACCCGATCAACTAAATCTAGTGGTGGGACGAGCAGCATCTATGAGCAGAGACGGATCACTTCCTTCGCGATTGCAGCTTCAGTCTCCATCACACTCAGAGCACAATGCTTTTATAAATTCACAAGAACTTCAACGAAATCTCTCTACACAGGAATCCCTCCCCCTTTATGAGTCCTCTCTCTCTCTCTCTCTCTCTCTATCTATCTATCTCTCTCGCTCTCTCTCTCTCTCTCTCTCTCTCTCTCTCTCTCTCTCTCTCTCTCTCTCTCTCTCTCTCTCTCTCTCTCTCTCTCTCTCCTTGTCCATGTTTTCTTCTCCATTCATTCAATATTAAGATTAAATATTCGTGTGTTTAATGCAGGTATGGATGAAGATGAGTTTCATTCTTCTTTGTCACCCCAGCAGAGGCAGTGGTACGAGGATCATCTCCGCTCTGGAGCACCATCACACTTTCCTTGTCCTTTAGCGTCTCCCTTTGTTTCAGAGCATTCAACACGCTCCAAAGCTTCGGTGTTGATGAGACGATCTTCACACTTGTTTAGGCACCGACGCTCTAGTAGTGGCAGCAGCGGTTGTTGTGGGGATGCCACCGCCGATGCCTCGACACCGCCTTCTGTTCGACGAGGCTCTTTACCTTCCCCTTCTTTGTCCGCCCCCACACAAGCCACGACATCGCCATCTACGCTAGGTTTTGCACGGCTGACTGGTGTTCCTAGCTACACACCACTACCTACTCCTCCAGGAGTCACCCTAGTCGACACTCCTCGCTTCGGGCCCCAGACTCCAGTGGAAACACCTGATGTCCGTACCCCCATCGACACACCGCTAGAGACCCCTGCCGGGACACTCAGGTTCACGCGTCACCAGCGAGCTCGGGGGGTTCAGTATGTGTAAAACTACCATATCACGTGCGTTCAAGACATGTTTGTTAAACACCTTATCTGTGAATTTTTTCAGGAATATAATTTACCATTTTCTTTTATAATCTATAAGTTTTTCTCAAATTTGAAAAAAAATTGCACCAAGGCTTAAGAGGTGGTGTGTGTAGCGTAACCCTCTAGCAACTTGTTACCCTATTGTGGTGTCTCTCTTTTGTGTGTAGAAGAGGCCTCTTTATATAGGAGAGGGGAAGCTTGATTAAGATGGATTTAATTGCTAACTACATTTAACTTCTTCAAAGTGGATGGTGTAGTGATGATGAAGCTCCTCCCCACCACTTTGGTTTTTTGCATGATGGCCAAGTGGTGACTAGGCCTAGAAGATGCCTCTAGCCATGTGAGTGGCCACTCTAGCTAGAGGCCAAATGATGTGGTAATTGAGGGATAATGATGTACAAAGGTGAGAGAGAAAGAGAGGGTTTTTACAAGGTTGGATGAGAGAGGGTTAAGGGTAAAGTGGTTGTGTGTGTGTGGAAGCAGGGAAAACAGGGTAGGCGAACCTGTCATGTGAGCTGCCAACAGGGTCCCACCATTTTCGACATAGCTCCTTGCTTAGAGCTCCAAAAAATAAAATAAAAATCTGGCAAAGAGATGAGTTCATGAGCTACAACTTTCATTCACGCCACTCTAACAAATTCGGGGTGGAGCTACGTGCTAAAATTTGAGCCAATAAACATGTATTTTCCACATCCCAAAAGTCTTTTTGGTGGACCATATAACCTTACCTTTCCTTATGCTTCTAAAGATGACTCATAGATGCCTTGTGTGAGCATGATGTGTACCCATGACTCACCTTGCAACCATCCAAAAGAAGATGATGATAGAGATATGCAAATATAATGAAAATAGAAAATAGGAAATAACATATAGCAAAATGAAGGGAAAATAATTAGTGATGAGATAATAAATAGTAAAAATATTAGAAAAATAGGTGATGATGTGGAAAGTGTTCCTCACTTTTGTTAAGATAAATATGATGGGTTTTATTTATTTTTGAAAGATAAAATAGGAAAAACAAGCCAAATCTAGTAGGAAAAAAATGCTAAAGATAGAAATGCTAGAGGTGGTTCATACACTAAAAGAGAGGATACACATAAAAAATACCGAGTGGGGGTGTATGCAAAAAGACACCATCATTAGCCCTCCCCCAAAAGCTAGATGCATTCATGCCTCTAGAAAAATTTAGACCTGTTTTTGTACCTAGTAACTTTGCGTATAAGCCATCTCTGCCGCCTTTTGTTTGGATCCTTTGGAAATGCTTCTACCTCAAGTAAATGCATAGTATCAAGCCAAATTTGCCTTTGTTGAGATAAGGGAACATGGAGTAGCTTTTTGTTTGTAATGACCTCATACAGTGGCTCACTAGTAGTGATACAAGCTTCTTGGTTCTCCTTTGTGGGGAGTGGCTGAGTTCCTATACACTCCTTCACCAGATTTTCTCCCTTCCAATCTTGGCTCACAAGGCTTTGGTCACCACAAACCCATGGGAGTTTTACTTGTTTGGTCGCTAAGAGAGCATCAAAAAACATAGACCTACCAACTACCAAGTTCATGCCAAATAGATTTGCTCCCTTCTCATTGTAGATAGCAATCCCTATTGTTGTTTTGTCGAGCTTTAGAGTGTAGACTCCATCAAGGCAAGGCAAACAAGATTCTCCTAGCAGCACAACTTCTTTCCTTCCTTCCTAGGTGGCTCAAGCTTAATCTTTTCCTCATGGCATTCACGGGTTAGCATGCATGCTAAACCAATTGAGCTTTCAACCTGCATAGTGTAGTTTGATTCTTGCAAAGGTACTACCCACTTTGAAACATATGCAAACATATCCCAATTCTTAATAACAAGGGAAAGAGACCCTTCCATGGTCACATCCACAAGTGTTTTAAGAAAAAAATCAAAACTAAACTTTGCAGTTGTTGTTGCAAACATTTGTGTCATCACTTGGTGTGTGTTAATGTGTTGTGCCATAGAAATTGCTGTGGTTTGGTTGTAGCCGTCAATAAGAAAGCCTTCTTCAGCCTGCAATACATTGTTTGAGCTCACCATGGTCGGATTAGTGAGTACTACTCCCATGATCTCGGCTTGAGAGCTATCACTCTCATCTGTAATTGTTGACTCCTCTTCTGATGTAGAGTAGGCGGATGAGCTAAACTCATCCACAGATGTTTCTAGGTCTAATGACTCATGCTTTCCATCCCTTAGGTCTATGTGAATAGACTTACCCTTCTTTGCCCCTTTGTGTGGTTGCAATTCAAGCATGCTAGTACCCCAGTCTTGCCTTGCCTGCATTGCCATAAGCCAAGGTCTTCCAAGAATCAATGGGTAGCCCTCCCCCTTAGTTGGGATCACATAAGCATCAATTGAGACTGCCACAAAAAAAGCTGAAACCTTCACTCCATTAACCTTTCCCACACAAGCCACCCTTACATTATTTGTCATCTTAGCTTGTAAGGAAGTCTGTTCGTTTACTTCCAAACCCAATCTATGCATCAATTTCTCTGTCATAACACAAATCTCGGCTCCACCATCCACATACACATTGGAGACTCGCTGAATCTTAATCTCTGCATCAATGACTGGCACAATATCCTTCATGCCTCTTGCACTAATGGACCCAACTGACTTTGCCTTAGCCCTCCTAGTGCTAACCATCTTAGACCAGGTTCTATGCATCTTTGGGGAAAGGTGGAGGAGTTGCTGTCATGAGATCTTTGGTCCTTGCTTACTCACATCTACTATGAGGTCATAGGGTATGGATCCCACCCCAAGTGGAAAGTCTTCTACTCCTATGTGCCTCCTTGACCTACTCTTCCTTTTCTTGTCTCCTATCACTTGGGAGTAACCCTCATTCCCTTTATCCGGCTCTAAATCTTCCATTTCATCAGTTCTTTGTCTCCTAACTCTCTTGATTGGCATGGCAGCAGCTTCCTCCATTCTTGATTTCTCTTTATCCTTACCATTGTCAAGACTTATGACAGAGATAGCCCTATCCTCCCCACCTGATGGTAGTGGAGGGATCTCTGCTGGTGCTTGTGGTGGTGGAGGAGGGGGTATCAATATTTGAATTGGTGGAACCACATGTGCATTTTGTCCATTTGGCGGCCTTGCTCGAGCAAGGGTAACTTGTTGGCGGGGAGGTCGTCTTTGATTACCATTACCTTGATAGCGTCGTGGGTGAGGGCAATAATACATGCTGTGACCTACCTCTCCACAATTGTGGCAAACATACTCACGGGTTTGCCTTTGTCCTTCTTGTCTATTTCATTCATTTCCTGGCTGGGGAGCCCTTACACCTTGAACCAAATTGATGAACAGGATCTCTAGATGATTGGTGATTTGTTGAAGCAGCTCTTGTTGAGAGGACTCTTGGTCTATTGCTCCTGTCTCTGCTACTACCCTTGCCGTAGGTTGAGCTAGCGGTGGAGGCGCCATTCCTCCCTATAGTTGGGGCAGGAGAGCCAACGAGAGCAACCTACGACCTCCATGATGCCCGAGAACGATTAAGTTGAGACACGGGAGCAATGAGATTGACCGCAGACCATAGACGGATCAGGCCATCCCAAGTAGCAAAGTGCATGCTGAAGAAGTATAGAGGATCGGGGGATCCATATGCCCATGTATCGCTCTTCAAGCAAGTCTTAAGAGCAGAACAGATCAATGATTTCCATACTCAATACGAGGGATTCGGGCTGACCTTGGAAGGGACGGCCTTAACACGGTTTCAACCTTTAAACCCTGAAACTTCTCCGAATATTGAACATGTATTGCACGAGTTCACGGAAGAATTCTCAAAACGGGGTATAAAGCATAATACTGTATCGCAGATATATGCTTTTAAACAACGGGAGAGTGAAAAAGTGAAGGAAGCAACCTTGAGATTCAAGCAATACATTGAGAGGTGCCCGAGGAGGAAATTACCGCAAGATGAAAGATTGTCTGTGCTCTTCGTTGAAGGACTTAGAAATGAAACCTTGAAAAAGGACCTTCACTTGAAGGCCTGTAGCACATTTCAACAGGTTACAAGGGAAGCGTTATATCTTGTCGATAACTGCAAAGCATATGGGGAAGTGTTAGAGGATACTGATTCAGTAAACAATGGATCTTCATCGATTAAAAGCGAACCCTCTACCAAGAAAGATGCTCAGGCGTCCTTGATGCCGACAACTGATCAAATGATACAGGAGGTAACGAAGAGAATGCAGCAACATATGAGATCAAATCCGGTGATGAGACAGTCTCAGACGAGGACGTGTGACATATGTGGGGGGGATCACCCGACGCCGTGGTGCACACAACAGCCGAAAGCACCAGTTGCGAATGGACGAGTACTGAAATGGTGTGCCATAGAGCAAAAATGGACAAATCATAGCACGGAAGAGTGTTTTTATAACAAAAACTATGTGAGGGAAAGACCGTATGGACCTCCAGCAGGACCATCCCAACCACCTCCTCCAAGATATCAAGTTGGACCAAATATGAATCTGGTAGCAGGAGCAAACAGACCTCAACCTGTGTTGGGTCAACAACCTCCATTACCACAGGAAAATAGAGCCATGATTAGGTATGCTCAACCTTGTGAAGCATCACCAGGAACAAATAGTACACTTCAAGTTTCTTATTATGAGGAACCGAGTGAGCCTTACGCAACAGAACCTGAATCACAAATGTACGCAGACGAAGCCTATCAACCGTGGGGAAATAGCGAGGGTATGGCACCACCAACGTATGTAGCACAACCTTCGAGAGATCAATATTGGGTAGACGAAAGAACGTTAATGTTCATTGCGAACCAAAATTACAAACCAAGAGGATATCCTAATAGAGGAGGACAACCTATGGGACCACCTCCTCAAAATCAACCACCAATTGGACAGTGCTATAGCTGTGGAAGTATGGATCATTGGGAGCGTAACTGCCCTTTCAAAGGCGATAGAGTGAAAATTTTTGGGTTTTGTGACGGTTGTGGTGTGAATCACATATTGCCAGATTGCCCAAAGAATCCGGACAACAAGGAAAAAAGAAACTATGAATATTGTGGGGGTGATACCAAGTGCAAGCAGCGGATCAGAAACTGATCCCATGATCCAAATCAATGCGATAACCAGAGCCCAAGCCAAGGACTTAGGGAAAAACGAGCCCTTGGAGGAAAAGGTCGAGTTGCCGATACCCACAGAAAATGAGAGTTTATCCGTGAGAACCCAACGAAAATCTTGGAAGGAGAAACGAGACAGGATGAAAACAAGAAGGTTGAAAACCCAAATTGCCATGCAAAATGAATTGCATGAAACAAAGGAGCAACTAAAACAAGAGAGAGAGAGAGAGAGTAAAACTGTTGAGGTTAACAACAAGCCGAGGAAAGCGTCCTCAGGGGGATCAGTCTTGGTTGAGAAAGTGCTAGAGCCGTTAGATGCTCTATTACAAGCGTACAAAGCAAGGCTAAAAACAAACCAAACCTTAGATCAGATATGGTTAACTTATCCTCAACCAGAAGTGGAAACGAAGTGTTTGGAAATGTGTAAACACCTCATTGAAACAGCCCAGGTGTTGATGGAGCCTAAGGTGGTCAGAACCCCAAAACAAGAAGTGTTGATTCACAAAGAGCGAGAAAAACTAAAAATCGATGAACCAAAACAAGTAAACGGACCCAAGCCTGAAACGATTTTGTCACTGGATCATCGAGTGGTGCCGAACACGACTGATGACGCTAAGTCAATGACGATAATGCCAATTCCAAAATTTGAAGAACAGTGGCCACAACACTTATGGGAAACCATTATAAACAGAAAGAACGGAAGCGTGACATTACAGTCTGCTCCAATTCATGAAATTAACCTGGAGAATGGATTTTATCCAGCCGATATACAATCGTTGTATGGGGATGCGAGAACGGAGGTTTTGGTGGAAAGCAAAGCCCAATCCTTGAAAACCCTGTCTTCATTTATAGGTGAACACGAGGCACAATCGGAGATAAGGTTAGTTCCATCTCAGATGAGAACTATTCCACATATGGTTGACTCAAAAAGTCTTCAAGAGATGCTGTCCACACCTATAACATGCACAATCACGCTGTCCGAACTCTTAAGAGCCAGACCACACTTATGGGAAGACATGGGGAAACATTTGGAGCACAAAGGAGTAAAGATTCCTCTTCAGACAAACCCTACGGGAGAAGAAAACAAACGGGAAGGTCAACCCAAAGCCCAACCAATGCCCATAAACAAGTTCGGAGATTACTATGAAGGCGAGGAGGGTAATACAACCTTACCTGTTGAATATCAGGATATAAAAACGATAGCTATCCTAGACAGTGGAGCGGGAGTGGCGATTGCTACAAAGAAAATCTGGGAGAAATGGGGCCATCCAGCTCTCAAAAAAATGAGAATGAAACTGCAACTCACAGATGGGTATGTAGAGAGACCATTGGGAATCATGGACAAAATAGTTGTAACTTCATGTGGAATTAACTGTGAGCACACCTTTGCTATGGTGGATTTCGAGAAAACGAACAACTTCGACATTATTTTGGGACGACCCTGTATGCGTCAACTCAAAATGATACAAGACTGGGGGTACGACCAAATCTACCTAAGGTACGAAGAGCTAATAACGAAAATCAACATGAAGGATCATAGCTATAGAGACATTGCAAAAACACCAGTGCAAGAATTTAATTCAACCACTATAAATGAAAAAGAAATACCTGCATGGATGCAAGCGAATGCGCATGTCTAGATGTGTGGAGCATCTGATTGTGGAGACATAATTAAAGAGGAATGCGTTTTGGAAAGATCCATAGAAGACGAGGCTTATCTCCCAGAACCTTTCCCTAAACATTTATTTGAGCCATTTGGGTGGACTCAAATATTGTCAACCTTGGACGTATGTGTTAACGAATGCACACCTACAAAATTTTGTGACAAAGAAGGATACGACCTAGTAACGCTGCAAGTGGCTAGCGTCATCTTTGACTCAGGATCAGAGAGCGAGGAACAAGAAGAACCACCACGTGAGACCGAGTGTAAAAGAATCATTGATGAGATATCTATAGTGAACGATAGGAATCAAACAGAGGAGGAATTCACGGATTCACTAAGCGGTGACCTTCCATCACTGGATGATGAAATCCAACTGATAGAGGCTGATGATGAAAGATCAAGTGCATCAGAGACGAATAGGAAATACAGGTTGAGGCAGGACAGGTTTTACGAGTTTCCTAATCAAAAACCTAGTCGGACAGGAGCGGTATAAATCCAAGAGAACAAGAAAATCAAGGGCGAATAAGCATAATCTGATGCCTCTTGTCAATGACCGAACGGGATATCTAAAGCTTGTCAAAGCTGATGATTGTGTCAAAGACGAGGTCACTGGCCAGTTTATCAAAACTAAACCATGGAAAAACAACGAGAAGAACAGACACGAAAAGCAAACGACTAAGTCACATAAAGGGGGGAAAACAAGGTCTGGAACAAAACAGAGACAAAAATGGAGTACAATAAGCTCAAGCGAACCCTACCTTTTCTCGAAGGATGGGGTAAAGCCCTGCTAGGAAACAGTCCTTCTTTAGGCACTCTGGCGCCCTTTCGCCTTCACCTAGTGATGCACACCACTTCTCCCAAAGGTTGGAGAACTTCCCTTCATAGCTTCTATAGTCATTGGGTGATGTTTGGCGTAGCTCTAAGAGTTGTCTCCATGTCTCCTCTGGAGGCTCATGATGGCGAAACTCTTCGATGAAGACCGTTTTTAAGGCTTCCCAGTCTCTTCTTTCTTCAGGTGCCAAAGTTTGATACCATCCTTTAGCACCTTCTCTTAAGAGTAGTGGAAAGGCCCTTAGCTTTGTGGCCTCATCATCCCTTCCTGACACTAAAAATGCCATTTCCAAATTATCCAAAAAGTCTGAAGCAACCTCCCTAGGCTTACCATAAAAATTAGGGAAGGCCATAATGTAGCTGAGAGAGTACACAATTACACAAACAACTCCAATTTATTGAAAGTAGAGTATGGTAAGTATAATTTGGAGCTTTAGCATAGCTAGCTCAAAATAGGATGAATATTGACACATCAAAAGAGTGGTGATAATCTAGTAAGGGTAGAATGACAGGATGAGAAGAGCGCAAATTTCCCCAAGTCTTTCAGCTCCAAACAACAAGGCTATTCTTTGCTGATAGAATAATTTCCTATCAATACATATATTAACCCACATATGACACACAAAATGAAAAGGAAACATTCGTGGATCATTATTGTCATTATTGGCATCCATACTTACCCACACAAATAGACTAGCTTAGTTGCACCATCTTTGGACCACTGAGCCTGATCAGCCATAGAAGGTCGGCAACTCGGATCACTTCTCCTCTTCCTGACGCGTCTATGAAGATGTAGGGGGTGATGGAAACACTTCTTACTATGTCGAGCCTTTTTCCAAGTAGTAGTTGGATGCTATTTCCATAATCAGCATGACGAACAAAAGTTACACCATTTGTACACCGTCATTTTTTGTGAACTGAAGGTCTATGTAGCCCTCCTCCCTGGGGGCACCAAAATGAGGGCTGGAATGCGGAGCCGTGAAGGGGTGGCCTCTACACCTCCTTGCCGATCCTCCTCAATGGCAATGGGGCAGACAAATCCGCCAAAACAATAGGGGGCACCACCTAGCTTGTGTGTGGCTAGGACGCAAGAGAGTCAGTATGTAATACACTATGCAATGGACCATATGGAATTCTTCTTGTCATGAGAGTGAGAGAGAGAGAGAGAGAGAGAGAGAGAGAGAGAGAGAGAGAGGGAGAGCACTCTACCAAAACCCTAAATAAAAAAAATCACTCACTAATCCCCAAGACCATGGGAGAAGAAGAGAGTGGAACCACCTTGACCATTTGCATGACCTTGAACACACACATAAACAAATAGCGAGAGAGAGAGAGAGAGAGAGAGAGAGAGAGAGAGAGTTATGGGACTGCATTTTAGGTATTTTATACTTATTCCATCACGAGAGGGTGACGGAGAGGGAGTTTTAGGGCTAGAAGTTTACATACCACCAAGTGATAAGCAATACATCATGCACAATAAGTAAGAGTAAGAACCACGAGAGAGATTTATGGAAATATGGCATAAGGAAACCATGTAACTATCAACACAAGACCATACTTACAATAGAGAGACTTAGTGGGCAGCCATGGATACTCCAAGTGTAGGCATGAAGCTCAAGCACCAAGGCTTAAGAGGTGGTGTGCGTAGCATAACCCTCTAGCAACTTGTTACCCTATTGTGTTGTCTGTGTTTTGTGTGTAGAAGAGGCATTTTTATATAGGAGAGGGGAAGCTTGATTAAGATGGAGTTAATTGCTAATCGCATTTAACTTCTTCAAAGTGGATGGTGCAGTGATGATGAAGCTCCTCCCACCACTTTGGTTTTTTGCATGATGGCCAAGTGGTGACTAGGCCTAGAAGATGACTCTAGCCATGTGAGTGGCCACTCTAGCTAGAGGCCAAATGATGTGGTAAGTGAGGTATAATGATGTACAAAGGTGAGAGAGAAAGAGGGGTTTTTTACAAGGTTGGGTGCAAGAAGGTTGAGCGTAAAGTGGTTGTGTGTGTGTGGAAGCATGGAAAACAGGGTAGGCAAACCTGTCATGTGAGTTGCCAACAGGGTCCCACCATTTTCGACATAGCTCCTTGCTTAGAGCTCCAAAAAATAAAATACAAATACTGGCAAAGAGATGAGCTCACGAGCTACAAGTTTCATTCACGCCACTCTGACCAAAGCCACCATCATTGCCTTATGAACTAGCCATTCCATTTCGCCATTGGTGAGATTTCTGGGATATTCATGAATCTGCAACACGTCCGGGTGATAGCCTTTTTCTTGTAATCGTGTGGGTTGATTAGATGGGAAGCCCATGGCTTCCAGAACTTTGTGCCTGGATCCCAAGTGAAAAATAAGATCATTGTCCACAGTGTCCGAACAATAAAATTTGCATGCCAAATAGGACCAAATTTGTAACCCCCACCAGTAGCGAGAGGGGAAATGATTATAGCTTCTGCAAAGACAGAACTGAAAATTATGATACCCAAGAGTGTGTCAAGAATCCACCATATATGGCCGCCTTGTTGGTGTGGTGAGCTCCAATTGTCTTCAGAATGTTGCTTATTATCGCGATTGTAAAAACTTGCAAGCATATCATGCTTCTCTTGGGTGTGCTCAAACATGTCAGTTGTCTTTTCTGATGCTAATAGTAAGCTATCTACCTTGCAGCTTAAATACAAGCGTAACCCACTTATCTCTCTCCATAGAGAGGATACACTGTTTGTAAAAAATAACACCAAATTGGGAATGAGGCCCTTATTCTTGCATTCTATCAGCCTTTTGTCTATCCATGGCTCCTTAATTCTTATCTCCATGCTGATCTTACCTCTATATGTTCTAGCGATTAACCATAACCGTAGGTCTGATGCATCCCATGAAAACACAATGCTGTGTTGTGGAGGAGTTTGAAACATCCTTAAAAGATTGGCAACATATTGATCATCAAACTTACTCTGAACATCCTTCCATAAACTGGAGGCATTACCCATCTCCAAGTTTATAACACCTTTCAGTAGACTAGAGGCATTACCCATCTGTAAGTCTATGACACTACATAATAAAGTCTTGCTTGGCTGCCAAGCCTCTGGAGAAATATCCAACTCCAAACCTTCTTTCATACTTACCCTTCATTATGGTCCTCTAGTGAAACTTCTTTGATGCAAGATTCCTTTAGCTTGGCTGCCAAGCCTCTGGAGAAATATCCAACTCCAAACCTTCAGTCATACTTACCCCTTCATTAAGGTCCTCTAGTGAAACTTCTTTGATGCAAGATTCCTTTAGCTTGCTACACTATGCTTGGTCCATTCTGGTGCACGGTGTCGTGCTGTGACACGTACATAGTGGGAACGCATGCTACAAGATCTATCTTGTATTTTTTTAGATACATAATTATATTTCCTATAGTGTACATATGCATATTTAAGTATAATAATAAGCATTCTATCTCACCCTATTATTTTTCTCAAGGGTAACATATCCTTACTTTACCATCAGAAAATACTATGGGAAAAGCATCAATAGCTCCGCCTCTTTAACTTGGGGCAAAAAGCATTGATTCTTTATTTCTACTATTTCATTATCATCTCACACCCTAGCTAGATCCTATATCTACGGTAAACTCCAATATATATATATTCTAGGTATTTTTATACTTTTCTTATATTTCTTTTTAAATAGCTACTAGGAGAGAATCAAATCCTAGTGGGACACTAGGTGGCATGATTTCAAAGATACACTTATTTTAATGCATTATTGCAAGCATGATTACAAAACTTTGTCAAGGAGCAATGTCATGCTTTCATATGGCATGAGGTGTCCTTTGGAATTAAATGAAAGTCTAGGCTAAGGGGACCACGGCAAGACTTTTGCTGCCAGAAATGGACCCTATTTTGATGAATTTTTTACACAAGGTTCCAATCCGAATTGGAGAATGATTTTAAAATAAAAATCGTAGCTAATGAGCTGAAGTTTTTGTCCATATTTTTACTTTTTTATTTGGAGCCACGGTTGAGGAAATATGATCAAAATACTAGACCCCAGTCTGCCCACATCATGCAGGGACAGCTCATTTCCAACTTTTCCAATTCCTGTTCACATTGGCTCCTCTCTTCTTGTGTAAACCCTTGTGGGTTCCCTTCACCTATAAAAGGGGACCTCTTCTTCCTTGGAAAGAACTCAAGCATTTAAGCCATTGATGAGAGGAATTCATGAGGGAGTGAGTAGTAACGCCTAATTGTACTTAGCCATTAACATAAGCCCAAGCCTACACTTTTTCCTAGAGGGAGACTAGCCATTCTTGCAACAAGATAACCTTGGAAGATCAACTCTAATCAAAGAAGGTCTTGCACTTGGTTTATCAATCAAAGTGGAATTATCCACTCTTCTTCTCTCTCCCATCAATAATGGTGCCGAAGGGTTTCAAGTAAGATGTGTTCTACATTGATGTTTTCTTGATTTCTTGTTGTTTTCATTTTCATCTCTAATCCAACATATACATATATATGTATCTAATCTCATCTCCTTAACCAAACCTATCTCTCTCATTCTTAGTAATTCATCCTCTCTAGGTTCTCTTTGCTACAGGTACATCTCTCCCCGCAATATCCTTATTGCCTACGGGCAAGAATAGGGCTTGGGAGGGAAACTTCTCATCTCTTCACTTCTCTCATATCTACATTTCTCACATACTATCCTAGATGAATAACCCACATGATGATCATTTCTATCGCTTTCACTCTGTACGATCTATTAGAATTAACATATGGATTAGCCGTAAAATACACTTTCAACAACGTATAGTGTTTCTCTTCGGCCCTGAAGGCTCAATGAAATACTTCTATCACCGGATCCCATCATACTACCTCTCATAGACTATAATTTTTCTTTTGATGTAAGCGTAGTTATCTTGCTATGAACCAAGAGGATTTGTACACACAATTAATCCCAATCACTAGACAAAATATCTATATTATGGTAAGCACAAAACTACAATTCCAAAGAACAATTCGTAGCTTATTTGGTCAGCCAAGATTGAATGCCATTAACTCATCCATTAACCCTTTCATATTACCCATGATATGATATGACCATAGCCTTGATGTTTTCATTTTGGTATTGTTTTGACATTCTCTTTTATGTTCTTTCTTTGTCTATGTGAGTGCAAGAGAGAAAGAGTGAGTCTTCTTTGATTGCACTTCTTTCCAAACCCTAGTCTTCATGGCATCTATGGTTTAACTCCTTCATATAGTTTTTGTTGAGTTCTCTCACAAACTCTCACAGCCATAAGCCCGGTGCTTTCCTGGCAAGACCGCAAATTTCTCCACATATTTTTGGTGAGCCCGACTCGAATCTGCTAGGGTGAGAGTTTGTGGGTAACCATGGGTGATCATGTTGAGCAACAGGGTATGCATTTTGACCCAGCAACAATGCAAATTTTTACAGCATTTGCAATGTTCATGCAACAACAACATGCTACTGAAATAAGGGAGATTTCAGCAACGAAGGCCATACAAGCGGTTGTCAACAGAATGGATTAGTTCAATGGCAAAGATGTAACAAAGTACTTACGCGAGTATGTGAAGGAGATGGAGCTGCATCGCGTGTCAGAAGGTGAGATGATTCAAAGCTTTGAGCTAGTTGTTGCTCCAGAAATTAGGGAGCATGTTAGGCCAATTAAAGATGGTCATGGGAGAAATTGGGAAGAACTCAAAGTAGCTTTAAAGGAGGAATATTTCATGGAGGACTCTGAGAGAGTGACCAAAAGGACATTCTTAGAATGGGTAGTCAAGCCAAAGCAAGGACTATCAATAACAGAACTACTTAGGGAATTTGAGCGGCGCTATGCACAACTCACTAGGACAGAAAGGGCCACACTAGATGCAGAGAAGACAGATCTTTTCTTACAAGCTGCAGGTAAAGAGTTTCAAGAAAATTTGGAGCTTCTTCTTAAAGATAAAGATGCTGAGCAAGGACTAAAGACCGACTGGAATGAGGTTGAAGGTGCTGTCTCACTGCTTGCCAAACGACAAAGAAGAAGGGACAAGATGGTAATAAACACTACAAGTCCTTCCACCTCAACTTCTGACAAAATGGTAAAGCCTACTTTTATCACTCCTAAGTTTGATGAGTCCATGCTAGATGAGCTTGTGAAGGGAATGCGTGACTTGAAGGTGAAGTTTGCAAAGCTTGAAGAAAAAGGCCAACCATTAGGGCCACTTCCTAGGCAAAGACAACAGCCCAAAGAAGGGTTTGTTAATAGATGTATTTGGTGTGATAGTACAGACCATGTAAGAAGGGATTGTGATGATTTTAGTGATGCTTTGTCAAAAGATGTTGTATTTTTTAAGGATGGTAAAATCCACTTAAGAGAAACAGGTCTACCCTTGAGAACTAACTTTGGGAAGGGGGGAATGCAAACCTTAGTTGAAGATATGGCAACCAAGCATGCCACCTCTTCAATTGAGGCAGCTACTTATGGAGTAAAAATTGAACATTTTTGTGATGAAGAGGTGAGTGACCATCATGGTCAAATTTGGCCAAATGTCATGCAATTAGCTAAAAAGGGAAAGCTTACAAAAGAGATTCTACATGAAGCAGGTGATTGCATACGTCTAGAAACAGGATGGAATGATCCAGTGGACTCATTGTCAGTGCATGTCTACATTACAAAATGCCAACAAAATGAGGCAATTGTAGAAGAGAAGCGCAGACGTGAGAATGCTGATGAAGGACCATCAAAAAGAGCTTCTAGAAGTGGGGGAAGAAGCGACTCAATGCCTTCTCAAACACCCTCAGCACAAGGAACATCTCCACCTGAAGTACTCATGGAGGAGTCTACAACAGGAAAGAAGAAAGAGCCAACGAAAGGTAAGACAAAAGACCCAACTTATAAACTACAATCTGATATTGAGGTTGCTACAGATTTAAAGAAAGTCTTGGAGGAAAGGATCTTGAATAGCAAGATTGAGTTTACTCTGGGAGAAGTTCTTGGCATTGTAAACAGTGAATTCCATGAGGAGATCATTGACATCATCAAGAGAAAGAGGCAAACCCTTGCTGACGTTTCTCATCCACAAGTTGAAGGAGAAATCTCAAAGACACAAGGGATGCAACTGCAAAATAAGGAGAATGATGGAGCTGTGGTAGGATGCTACCAATCTAGTGGGAGAGTGAAGCAAGTGTATTTCTCAAATGATGATGAAGAAGTTGAAGATATTCCTAGGAGTTACTATTCACGAAGTCATTGGGCAAGGGCTACTACAGAAACTTTGGTCAAGGTAGGTGATCTTAAAGAGCCATTTGTTGCCTTGATTGACCATGGTTCAGAAATAAACATAATGTCAAAGAGTCTCTACAAAAAGTTCAAATGGCCGATGGACACAGATCATGGCTGGATGGTAAAAGTGGCAAACAATTCATCCGGTGAATTGTATGCAGCATGTCCAAGTGTGAAGGTAACAATAGGTAATGTAAAGATTGACCAAAACTTCTTTGTACAGGATACATCTTCATATCATCTCATCCTTGGACAACCCTACATTGTGGGAGTTCGAATGGAAACAAGTAATGGACGATGGTTCAGCATATGCTAGAATACGTAGCAAAGATGGTAAACGAGCTGTCCAATTTCTCACAGTCTGTGTAAACCACGAAAGAAATCGTGACAACCTCAGAGAACATCCTCTACCAAAGGTAAGCAAAGAGTTTCATGATCATAGAGAAATGATGGGTTTTGGCCAAGTACCATTGTAAAGCGGGATTGCAGTGGTACAAAAAGAAAAAGAGTCTCGCTTGATCCAAAAATAGGTGAAACTTTCTCGATGAGCTCCTTGGTAACAAGGAATGGATCAGTATGTTTTACAAAACTTGAAGATTTGAAGAGATATGAGAGGCAATATGTGCATAATGTACAAATAGGCATGAAAAAGAGTGGGTTGCTAAAGCCTACTGAAAATGTTTTGGGTTTGTGTGAACAAGTTTCTTTTGTAGATACTGTGGGTGAGCTTGATGCTATAATGGGGTCTAATTTGCATCTTGAAAATGAAGTTGTGGAAGTTTGCTCTATGGAAATGTATCAAGTAATAGAAGCCTTTAAAGAAAGCCAAACAGTTGTCCCAGAAGTCCATGTTGAAACTAAATACAAGAGTGTAGCAAAGAAGGTGAAACCAGTAGCTTCTATCAAGTAATAGAAGCCTTTAAAGAAAGCCAAACAGTTGTCCCAGAAGTCCATGTTGAAACTAAATACAAGAGTGTAGCAAAGAAGGTGAAACCAGTAGCTTCACCCTTACCACCCAACAACAAGGAAAAGATTGAACAGGCTTCTTTACAACCAAGTTTGCGGAATCCTAAAAAGATCGGGCATACCTTCACAAAGGAGTCCTTTCAAGAGTTGCAGATTGGTTGCGAGGAGTTTCTAACACAGGAGGAGACAAAGTGCTTCAAACAAATGCTTTCAAAGCATGGTAAGGCTTTTGCATTTGAGCCACATGAGATAGGATGTGTTGATCCTTATATTGTAGCTCCTATGGCAATTTTCACAATACCTCATGTGCCTTGGAATCTGTGGCCTATTCCGGTTCCAAAGGCTCATTTGCCAAAGTTAGTAGATCTACTGAATGAGAAAATCAAAATGGGAATCTTGGAGCCTTCTTGTGCTCCATACTCAAACAGGTGGTTCACAGTTCCAAAGAAGAATGGTTCTCTACGCTTCATCCAAGATATGCAACCAGTGAACAAGGTGACAATTAGAAATGTAGGAACAGGTCCAATTGTGGATGAATTTGCAGAGGCGTTTGCAGGGAGGGCAATCTACTCAGTGGGGGATCTCTACTCAGGGTATGATCAATTTCAGCTTGCAATCGAAAGCAGAGACTTGACAACCATGAGGAAACCTTTGGGTTTGGTAAGGATGTGTACCTTGCCACAGGGAGCAACCAACTCGGTTGCACATATGATGAATGGGATGAATAAGGTTTTACGTGACTTTATTCCTCAAATCAAAATGCCTTTCATTGATGATTTGCCTATCAAAGGATGTGAAGAAAGTGACAAAGATGAAGCTTTGGATCTCAAGGGATGTCGCAGGTTTGTGGTAAATCACATAAATGATTGTGATAAAATTTTGTCTAGGTTGGAAGAAGTGAATCTTACATTGTCAGGGAAAAAGTCTATGTTTGGTGTCAAAGAAGTGCTCATTGTGGGGCACATGTGCGGGCCATATGGTAGGAAACCTTGTCCATCAAAGGTAGATGCCATCCAAAGAATGAAAGAAACATGCACTAGCATCACTGAGGTTAGAAGGTTTCTGGGAGCATGTGTCTTCTATGTTATTTGGATTCCACATTATGCACATGTAGCTGATCCTCTTTATCAGCTGCTTAGAAAGAATCAGAAGTTTAAATGGATATAAGCACATGTAAAATCCATGAAAAAGCTAAAGGAGTTGCTCCAGTCAGCAACAACTTTGAGAAAGGTAGACTATGAGTGTCAAAGGCCAGTAATTGTGACAGTAGACACCATTCCTACAGGGATTGGATGGGCAATAGGGCAAGATGACAAAGAAGGACACAGGTATGTGGTAAGATTTGGAGCAAAGGTGCTAAGTGCTCGCCAAAGAAACTATCCATAGATAAAGAGAGAGTTATGGGGTATGGTTACAGCCTTGAAAAGTGGGAAAGAGTACCTAATTGGTGCATGTGTGGTTGTAGAAACAGATTGTCTACCACTTCCTGGGATGATTACAAGCTGCTCAACTCCAGACATTGCTATGTTGCGGTGGATTGCCTACATTAAGTCCTTAAATCCTGAGTTTAAGCACAGTGCAGGTAAAGACAATACAGTGGCAAATATGCTATCAAGGGCAAGGTATGAAGATGAGTCACAAATGATTGACGAGGGAGATGATGTAGGCACAAAGTTCTATTCTATCTCTCATGTCAAAGGCAACAATGTCTGCATGACTAATCTACTTGAATCATTCTTGAAAGAGCTTTATGAAGGTGATTGGCTTCTTATTGGAAGCTACTTGAGTACTCTAACAAAACAGGATGATTGGTCTGAACAAGAATTCAAGAGGATACGCAGGAAAGCATATGGGTACTTTTTGAGTGATGGTTACTTTTGGAAGCATCCTAAACAAAAGGGTGTTACACCACAAAGGGTTATATGTAAAAAAGAGACTCAAGTAAAGCTCATGCAAGAGTTTCATGAGAGTCTATGGGCTGGACACAGGGGTGTGTGGGCAACCTTCTCCAAGTTGAAAGAAAAATACTGGTGGAAGGGTATGTATAAAGATGTATCTCAGTTTGTAGAGTCATGTGTAACTTGTCAAATGTATTCAAATGTTCGACATCGTGATGGATTGCACCCTACATATCCACTAGCCATGCACTATAAATGGGTTGTGGATCTAGTCACGATGCCTTTAGGACTCTGGCAGATGAGATACTTGGTTCTTGCACGAGAGGACCTAACTAACGAGGTTGAAGGAAGAGCATTAAGAGCTAAAACCACAGAAGCTGTGTGCAAATTCCTTCTTGATGAGGTGATTTGCCGTTATGGTTGTGTGGGAAAAATCACTGCAGATAGAGGTGAACTGGATGCCGAAGAAGCAAGGGAGTTCTTTTCTAGATTAAGGATCAAGTTTTCTCTTACTACAGCTTACAACCCTGAAGGCAATGGAAAGAGTGAAAGAGGGCATCCTCCTATCATCAAAGCTTTGGCCAAGGCTTGCGAAGGAAGAGTTGGTGAGTGGCCAAAATTGTTACCATATGCTTTATGGGCTGATCGTACAACACATAGCTCAGTAACTGGCTACATGCCTGCGGAGCTAATGCATGGTCAAAAGCCAGTGATGCCGATTGAGGATACAATTCCCACATGGAATGTACTACCTTGGCAAGAGGGGCTTAGTAGGGAAGATCTCCTTGCACTGCGTATAAGGCAGCTAGAGAGAAGACCTGGAGACATTGAAGCTGCAAAAGAACGACTCAAAAATGCAAGGTTGAAAAACAAGGACTATTTTGATAAGCGACATCGACTCAGGAGCAAAGCAATTGACAAAGGTGACTGGGTTTTAGTGTATGATAGTAGCCTTGATAACCAGCACACAGTCATGCGTAAGTTATCAAAAAGATGGTTTGGACCGTATGTTGTAAAGCATGTGCATGAAAATGCTACTTACAGCTTGTCTGAACTAGATGGTACAGAAGTAAAGATTCCCATTGCAGGAAAAAGGATTAAAATGTTTAAGAGAAGAGGAGATAATGATCTAGAAGATATTGATGAGGAAGAAGAAAAAAACGTCTAATCTTACAAAGAGACACTGTGGCACATACCGGAGGATGTGCAGGTTTAGAGGGGGTGGATGTTGTGCTGTGACTCGTACATAGTGTGAACGCATGCTACAAGATCTATCTTGTATTTGTTTAGATACATAATTATATTTCCTATAGTGTACATATACATATTTAAGTATACTAATAAGTCTTCTATCTGATCCTATTATTTTTCTCAAGGGTAACATATCCTTACTTTACCATCAGAAAATACTATGGGAAAAGCATCAATAGCTCCGCCTCTTTAACTTGGGGCAAAAAGCATTGATTCTTTATTTCTACTATTTCATTATCATCTCACACGCTAGCTAGATCCTATATCTACGGTAAACTCCAATATATATATATTCTATGTATTTTTATACTTTTCTTATATTTCTTTTTAAATAGCTACTAGGAGAGAATCAAATCCTAGTGGGACACTAGGTGGCATGATTTCAAAGATACACTTATTTTAATGCATTATTGCAAGCATGATTACAAAACTTTGTCAAGGAGCAATGTCATGCTTTCATATGGCATGAGGTGTCCTTTGGAATTAAATGAAAGTCTAGGCTAAGGGGACCACGGGAAGACTTTTGCTGCCAGAAATGGACCCTATTTTGATGAATTTTTTACACAAGGTTCCAATCCAAATTGGAGAATGATTTTAAAATGAAAATCGTAGCTAATGAGCTGAAGTTTTTGTCCATATTTTTACTTTTTTATTTGGAGCCACGGTTGAGGATATATGATCAAAATACTGGACCACAGTCTGCCCACATCATGCAGGGACAGCTCATTTCCAACTTTTCCAATTCCTGTTCACATTGGCTCCTCTCTTCTTGTGTAAACCCTTGTGGGTTCCCTTCACCTATAAAAGGGGACCTCTTCTTCCTTGGAAATAACTCAAGCATTTAAGCCATTGATGAGAGGAATTCATGAGGGAGTGAGTAGTAACGCCTAATTGTACTTAGCCATTAACATAAGCCCAAGCCTACACTTTTTCCTAGAGGGAGACTAGCCATTCTTGCAACAAGATAACCTTGGAAGATCAACTCTAATCAAAGAAGTTCTTGCACTTGGCTTATCAATCAAAGTGGAATTATCCACTCTTCTTCTCTCTCCCATCAATAATGGTGCCGAAGGGTTTCAAGTAAGATGTGTTCTACATTGATGTTTTCTTGATTTCTTGTTGTTTTCATTTTCATCTCTAATCCAACATATACATATATATGTATCTAATCTCATATCCTTAACCAAACCTATCTCTCTCATTCTTAGTAATTCATCCTCTCTAGGTTCTCTTTGCTACAGGTACATCTCTCCCCGCAGTATCCTTATTGCCTACGGGCAAGAATAGGGCTTGGGAGGGAAACTTCTCATCTCTTCACTTCTCTCATATCTACATTTCTCACATACTATCCTAGATGAATAACCCACATGGTGATCATTTCTATCCCTTTCGCTCTGTACGATCTATTAGAATTAACGTATGGATTAGCCGTAAAATACACTTTCAACAACGTATAGTGTTTCTCTTCGGCCCTGAAAGGCTCAATGAAATACTTCTATCACCGGATCCCATCATACTACCTCTCATAGACTATAATTTTCTTTTGATGTAAGCGTAGTTATCTTGCTATGAACCAAGAGGATTTGTACACACAATTAATCCCAATCACTAGACAAAATATCTATATTATGGTAAGCACAAAACTACAATTCCAAAGAACAATCCATAGCCTATTTGGTCAGCCAAGATTGAATGCCATTAACTCATCCATTAACCCTTTCATATTACCCATGATATGATATGACCATAGCCTTGATGTTTTCATTTTTGTATTGTTTTGACATTCTCTTTTGTGTTCTTTCTTTGTGTGTGTGAGTGCAAGAGAGAAAGAGTGAGTCTTCTTTGATTGCACTTCTTTCCAAACCCTAGTCTTCATGGCATCTATGGTTTAACTCCTTCATATAGTTTTTGTTGAGTTCTCTCACAAACTCTCACAGCCATAAGCCCGGTGCTTTCCTGCAAGACCGCGAATTTCTCGACAACGGGCTTCTGTTTTCAAAGCCCTCCCCTTTGCTTGATATGTTGTCCATCTTCTGCAAAGCCTTGCTAGCAGGTAGGTCTTCCTCTTCTCTTGTTTCTTCGATGCTTTTTGCATTCCTCTTACTCTAACGAGGCCTGACCAACACCCTACACCTTCTTACCCTTACTGCCCAATGCTGTCGATTGATCGCTTTGGTGCCTATTTCATCCAGGGTTAAAGATGTACTCTCATTTGTAACACAATTTTCTTGACTTACATTCCCCACTAGGGTAGCATCTTTTGATTCTTTAACCTCTTGTTCCTGCTTCAGTCCTTTGAACAAACTTCTCGCTTGATCCTTCTTCTGTTATCTTCATCTTGACCTCTTCTGCAAGACTAATGATACTTGGTGTGCTGGTACCAATTGGTGGTGGGTGTAGGATGAGTGTAAGTAGTGATTGTGGTGGTGGTTGCATTTGTGGTTGTAGGAATTGAACTGGTGGGGCTAGTGGTGGTTGCACGGCTGGTGGTGGGATTTGAATAGGTGAGATTGGTTGCTGGGTGGCGGTGGTCTCACCCTTGGTGGAGAGATATGATTCTATCTCCCTACTCTATTGAAATTATGCCTTCTTGGATGTGGGCAGTAGTACATGCCATGGCCGTCTTCCCCGCAATTGTAGCAGTTGGACTCTTGGTTTTGCCTTTGTTGTCCTCTTCCTTGTTCTGGATTTCTGACAAGTGCATGCCCTTGCTGCACCAGATGCACGGATAAACTCTCGAGTTGGGTAGTCATGCGACTCAGCAGGTCTTGCTGCTCTTTTGATGCCTCTTGTGGTTGGGCTCTATAAACGGCTGTTGCAATCACTGGGGTTAGTCGGACTGAGCTTGATTCCTCTGACTCATTGACTCTTGCTTGCATGCGCAGATTCTTGTCTTTAAGGCGGGCTACTTCTATTGCCAACCTCTACATTGCAGGAAAACTTCCCTTCACTTCTCTCTAAGCGGCGACCATAGGCCAACAATGAAACGGTCCTTCTTCAAGAAATTAGGTGCTCCTTCGCCTTCCTCCAGTGAGGCAACCCATCTCTCCCATAAGTCCACAAACTTGGACTCGTAAGTGGCATACTCTAGCAGACCTCCCTCCTTTAATTCTGTCAATAATTACCATAACTTCTCTAAGGTTGTGCCTCCACCAAACCTCTTCACAAAGGCAACACGTAGTACATCCCATGCACTCTTGGTAGCTTGGGGCAAAGCATTGTACCAGGACTTGGCCTCTACTTTCATCAATAGAGGAAAACTTTGTACCCGTGAGGCGTCATCATCCTTGTTGGAAACCACACAAGCGATGTCGAAATCATCCAGAAAGTCGGTGGTGACGTCTTCTCCCTTCTTTCCACTGAACTTGGGGAAAGAAACACTTGCCATGGTAGTAACTCAGGAAATTATAGACTTTATATATATATATATATATATATATATATATATATATATATATATATATATATATATATATATATACACACATAAATACATACATATATACATACATATATACATATATACACATATATATATATATATATATATGTATTAATGACAGTAGGGGCTCATAGCGGCTTTTTACCGGGTTGGGTGGGTAGATTAAAACAAGATTAAGAATGGATCGCAAAGCTAGAACAGATTAAAGATTCTTACATCAAAAGAGTGGTAGTAATCCAGAAGGGGCAAGATGATGGGGCGTGGAGATCTCAGGATTTCATCAAGCATCTCGTCTCCGAATAAGAAAACAATCTTTTGCTGGTAGAATATCTTTCTACACACACACACACACACATATATATATATATATATATATATATATATACACACACACACACACACACACACACACACACATATACATATATATATATGTATTAATGACAGTAGGGGCTCATAGCGGCTTTTTATAGGGTTGGGTGGGTAGATTAAAACAAGATTAAGAATGGATCGCAAAGCTAGAACAGAATAAAGATGCTTACATCAAAAGAATGGTAGTAATCCAGAAGGGGCAAGATGATGGGGCGTGGAGATCTCAGGATTTCATCAAGCATCTCGTCTCCGAATAAGAAAACAATCTTTTGCTGGTAGAATATCTTTCTATCAATATACACATTGTCATCCATTTTTGGGTGGAAATGAAGTTTCTAATCCATGCTAAAAAGCTTGCTCACTAGCCCCGAGTACATAGATGTACATAATGCTTTGAGTTTTTGGAGTGCTCTTTTTGAATTTATGTACAAAGGCTTGGTTTTGGTCAAGCTGTTGGTTGAGTTTTGGGTTGGTCGAGTTTTCAAAAAATAGTTTTTAATGATGTTAACCCTCACGGCACACGGACACCCTATGATCTATAAACGTTGTATTATTTATTTAAGTAGAGTCAGGTACCGGGCTTGTCGGTCCAATAGGGAAAGGTAGAGTGATCGTCGATGAGAGGCGCACTCTAACTTGGACATTCAAGGGATTAGTTGGCTAAGCATGGGCGCCCAAGTGTGAATGGGGTGAGCTCCTATAAAAGCCAACTAAACCTAATTTTTACTCATTCTCTCATTTGTGCAATTGAAGAGTGCTCTTGCTCCATCTCCATCTTCTTCTTCTTCTTCACCTCCTTGTGTGTGTGTGTGTGTGAGAGAGAGAGAGAGGGAGAGTGTGTGTGCGATCGAGCATTACGAAGGCACGACGACGGCAAAGCGGTTGAGCGCGGCACGACTGCAGCTTCTTCTTCATCGCGGCGAGGAATCCACCACGAAGGCGAGCGTAGAGCGGTGAGTGACACACCCTTTGTTCTCTTGAGCTTGCTAGTTTAGGCTTGTTGTGTGCTTGGAGCCGTTTGTGGCTCGCACACGGTGTATTGGCAAGTCCCTTGCTTCGACAGTGCGGCAAGGAGCGCACATTTTTGGCGCCGTTGCCGGGGATATGCCCTACACTAAGCTCGGTTAGCACTTTACGCTTCCTTGTGGTGCAATTTCTATCATAGGAAAGGCAGGGAAGGGGTGCGTGGAGATTTTTGTTTTTTGCGTTTTCTGCATTTGCTGTCAAGTTTCAATTTCTGCTATTGTCTGCGTTTTTTCAATTTCTGCAATTTCTGCATTTTCAAGTTCGGCGTTTTCAATTTCTGCAATTTTCTGCATTTCTGCGTTTTTCAATTTTCTGCATTTCTGCATTTTCAATTTCTGTATTTTCAGTTTCTGCAATTTTCTGCATTTTTGAGTTTTCAATTTCTGAAAAAAAAAACTTATTTTTTAAATAAATAAATAAATAAATAATCGGAAATTAAAAACGCGAGTGAGCGGGGCGGCGAAATTTTTCGAAAATAAAAAACGTGACTCTTAAAACGGACGGGTTGGTTTGCATAAAAGATAGATCGGGATCATTTTCCCAAGCCCAAGCCCAAGCCCAGGCCCAGGCCCAGGCCTCAGTCCTCAGTCTTATGATAATATACTAGACTCACTCTTATATATATACCCTACTCCCTCAAGAGAGAATGAGAGCATGTGGGACAAGTCCTCCACTCTCCTCCTTTCTCTTCCCACTTGCACCCTTAGACTTTCTAGTTTGGGCCTAGTTCCCTACTGAAAATTGACAGTTTTAGGGATTCCGAGGGCATAGAGTGACCAAACGGAGGGCTGTAAAGCACGGCACGACCCTCTGACCGATACGCTCGTTTCGAGCTATCACACGGCCCATTCCACGACACGCTCTAAAAAATCTAGCAAAAAAACAAACAAAAAACACGCTAAAAACTAGTCACAAGACCTCCTAGAGCAGCTTTTTGACACCTTAGGGTATCAAAAGCACATGCACTTACGCTCTGGGCGGGTGCTAGAACACGAGCATATTGAGGGTGCCTCTGTTCATACGGACACCCATTACCCATCCACGATAAGCTCTAGACCCTCAGCGGGGACACAAGGTAGCACCACCCAAGACCCTAAAATAGCCGCTAGTGATTCCTCCTCCGACTCAGAAATCATGGAAGCATACCCTACCCAAAACACTGAGAGAGAAGTCCATGCACCTCCCGAAGCTCCACAGCCTAGTACTAGTATGTTTAGCCGTTTCATGGAAACATTAGGTAGAGCTACTCGCTCGGAACCTGATGCAAATGAAGCACACGAAGGGGGTGGGGAAGTGGACTCTCCTTTCACATCGCACGTGGACCCCACACCCCAAAGAGTGTCCATGTGGATATCCTACCAACTTCTTACCAAGAAGGCCCTGTTGAGCTGCCTCCTTCAGAAGTTCCCTCTAGAGTACCGTTGGTGACAAGTAAAACCACGGGGAGCAACATTGCTTCTACCTCACAAGAAACCGTTAACACGTCGACTCTAGAAGGATTGTTCATTAATGATCATTGGACATACGACCTCCACACTGAGGTGTTGACGGATCTACACTCTGGCCACGCCTACCATGTAGGATGGATAGAGATTGTACAATCCACCTCTAGTGCCACGAGCATCGAAGATCAACAGAAAATGATCTGTAATGTTATCCATGGAATTATTCAATCAGAAAGGCAAAACCGAGGGGTAAATATACTCTCAACTGGCCCCATGAGATTTCTGGATACGAGCAAGGCTCAACAGCCTACTCTATCACAAATGGAGACTCCTCTAATGAGCCCCATGGACCCATCTTACGTCATTTCACCTGGGGTCTCTATGCAATCTGAGCCTCCGAGCGAAAACTTTAGCTTCCCTAACTTGGCTCAACCCTCTATTAAGGAAAACACCTTGCTCACTCCAGGGATAAGCATAACAGAGAATGTACCGATGACATCTACGGTTAGCGCAGTGCCACTACCTAGTGTTGTAGTACCTAATATGGGGCCTCGACCGTATGTGCCTCTAGCCCCTTATGCACACATGGCCCCCACACCTCCAATTGTACCACTTGCTTATGCTCCTCGAGTGCCGCTCCCTAGCCCTTATCCGAGTGGACCTATGCCCGGTTATGTTCCATATCCTGCATCATCCACACATATGCCAAGACCGACACCCGTCCCTCTCCCACATATGACTCCAAGAGTACCTCCACCGGCCCTGCCTCGTCACATAGGTGACTTGGCAGCGTTTGCTCAAACCATAGGTCGATCTATCGCGGAAAATATGCGTCATGCATCTGATAGAGAGCCTAGAAGTAAGGCAGTACAAATTGCCAAACTCACGCAAAAATTCAATGGGGATGAAGATGCTAGGAAACACATTGAAGTGTTTGAACAAGTATGTGATTCCTTAGGGGAACGCAACGAACTACATAAGTGCAATGCCTTAAGCTTGACATTAAGTGGGAAGGCTGGAGATTGGTATAGAACCCTAAGGGTGGACGAGAAAACAATCTACCCTACCCTTCGAAGGTTGTTTCTAAAGGAGTACATACGAGAAGGTGTGCTTTGGGGTGTAGCATCTCAGCTACAGAGGCCGAACGTAAGGAAGGAGAGTTAGTAAGGGACTTCATTAGTAGTCTAAAGCACTTAAACTCTCGCTGCCCTGTAAATGAGCGCTTCAACAATAACCAACTGCTTGATCGATTCATTCGAGGGTTGAGGAATGAAGGAATCTATAATGGACTAGTGATTAGAGGTATCACAACCTGGGAAGATGTCACTGCCAATGCAATCCAATTAGAGGACAACTTGATGATAGCAGGCATGAGGGTGTCTACTGACACGAGATCCACTAGCTCACAAGCCATTGAGTATGAACCCATGACTGCAAAGCCCATTGCCAATGAGCCAAAGGTATTTGAGACATTCTTGACAGACCTCACCAAGGCAATCCAAGAGTCTCTTAAGGATAATCGACCCCCTCAAAATAGTCACATGTATCCAAGAAGGGAGCAACAATGGTGTTCCATTTGCTTAGGTCCACATAGCACTAGTGAGTGCCCTACGTTTAGAGTAAAATTTAATGGAACTTGCAATGCATGTGGTAGGTATGGTCACCAAGCTAAGGATTGTTTAATGATCAAACGTATGATGGCAAATAGACCACCTGTAGCCTGGACGGATGCACCTCGAGCTCCTATATTGATGCCTACTCCACCTGTTGAGCAACTACCGCAACACATGGTCCCTAGATCTCAAAATGTTGTACAAGCTACACCGTTACCACCTCCTGTGCTAGGACCGCAGCCCCCGTATCCAAGAGTCGCCCCTATGAACCAAGTGGGTTGCGAGCCATCAAATGCTTATGCAGATGGCTGTGAGGAGGAAATAGACACTATTATTGCCTACGGACTTGATACATTGGAAGAGTGTCCTATATACTACATGGAAGATTGTTGGGGACAAGTCAAGCCGGTTTATCAAGCTGCTGCTCTCGCATCCAGAGGTCAAAATATCAACACCCAGGCTAGGAGGCCACCTCTTCAATGCTACGAGTGTGGTGGACCACATCGAGTAGCGGAGTGCCCTATTAGGCTGCAAAAGAATGCTGCACAGATGCAAATGAATCAAGGGAGCACGTCTGCAATACCAATACTCACATGTAATCGTTGTGGCATAGATCACTTGATTGCCCAATGCCCCTATAACCCAAATGCGCCTAAAATCACACCCCTAAATTTGGTCGAAATTGCTAGTGTGACATCGCCAATACCACCCGTCGCACCCGCTTATGCGATTACACGGTCCATGCTTCAAGGGCCAGGCCATATCCTCGAAGAGAGAGATACCGCGTCAGTTATCCAAGCAAAGAAAAAGAAGACACGAAGGAAGAAGTCGCAGAATACGGAAAATTCAAAGCCAAGTTTCAAAACAAACATAGGAACAGGAGATCACCCCGTGTATATGAATGACCTCGAGGATGATTCAGATTCAGTCGAGACAATGGAGACTAGAACCAATACCACAAAGGGAAAGACCGACAAAGAAAACCGTAACATGGAACCAAATGAAAACCGAATAAGAGAAAACCATAAAGAGCCTCTGAAAACACCACAAGTGTTTCCAAATCCAATCCAAGACCCCCAAGATAAACCGCAGGGGCAAAAAGGGAAGAATCGTAAAAAGAAGATTGGGACGTACCCAAACCCAGTAGACGAGATTAAGCAGGTGAAACATCTAAGAGGTTTAGTGGAGGAGACTCAAAGGAAACTAGAACCAGAACCCATGCATGTCAAAATTCATGACACAGTGTTTCCCACGCAAGTTCATCCACCCCACATGAACCATAGACCGTTAGCCATATCTAGTATCATCCAAGAAGGGAGTGAGGACGGGACATCAGAAAGTGAGCATACACCCTTCTTGTTGGAAAGGATGTTTAACGAAGGAATACCTGATCCCATTGAGGAATATGAGATTCCATCCTCACCAGTTCCTAGTCAAGGACCTACACCCTGTAAAACACCAATGAATGTTGCCAAACTAGTGGACTTCATGTCTTCTGAGGTCTGAACCACGATCATAGCAAAGCTGTATGGAGATCCTGAGTTATTCCTTGCACTTCGAGCATTCCTTAATGGAGAGCTATGAACGGGATTACCGCAGTTTGCGCAACCAAATAGGCCTGACTCGATTATGATTGATGAGGAAAATCATGTGCAATCACTTGACTTAGATGGACACGAGTCTGTGATCGAGGTACCCATTAACGAATTAGGGCAGTATTTTGAAGGCGACGAGTCTAATGCGACCCTACCCATCACTACCAAGGGATTAACTATAAAGGGAATTCTTGATGGTGGTGCGGGAGTTAGCATCGTTACAAAAGATTGTTGGGAATCCATGGGAAAACCCCGCCTCAGTGTTACTAACATTGTGGTAAAGATGGCAAATGGTACCATAGCCAAACCTATGGGGATGCTCCAGGATCTTAAGATCAAAGTTCTAGGACACAAGGTACGACATACGTTCATTGTAATGGATTTCTCTAAACACCTTATGTCATATGACATGATTTTAGGACGACCATTCATGAGGGAAGCACAAATGGTTCATGATTGGTCTAAAAATCATGTCTATTTGCAGTTCCAAGACTCTGTCCTTAGAGTGGATTTGGTGACTGGTAAGGTACACCCCTTAGGGAGTAAAACCATTATTGATCATCGCTCTGACACCACAGTTCACTCGGCCCCACTACAATATTGTTACACTTGTAAGAAGGATACAGACATTGGCCAAGATTCTCCTTACATGGATGTGTTACCGGGTATGACGGAATCAGACAATGTGGATTGGGTCCACCTAGCATCAACCATAGACACTTGGGGAAATAGGGGGACGACCTGGGTAACACCTGAGGGGGATGAAATGCCTTTACCCTTAAATATGCTACAAGCAATGCATATCGCTTCTGACAAGACTCGTCCTAATGTAACGAAGAAAACATACAAGTGGGTCCCTAAAGCTTCTTTAGTGACCATACCTAGTGCTAAAAAACAGAAGCCTCGTAAGAAGCGTACCACTCGCTCCAAGAAAAGTAAGAAAATGTTGCGATGGATCCCTAAACAACTATTGGAAGCCCAAGGCTACTATCAAGGAAATGATCAAATCTGGGTGCCGAAACGTAGATTGTGCTCTTACCTATCACCTGACCCAAGTGAGCCCAATCCCGTAGCTCCAAAACGAATCAATGATCGTGGAAAGAAAAAAATCACAAAATGCTACACACCCGCTCCCGAGCTAGTTTGGGTACCAAAGAAAGAACGATTTGTTCCACCTAGCTCAGGAAGGGGGGAGTCCCATGAAGATTCTAGCTCATCATATAATACATCCATAGAGGTAAAAGCTTCTACACAGCCTCCATCTATAGTAGTGGATCTCCATGAAGCTACAAAAGAATCCACACCTCCCAGTGTTCAAGAATCACCTGATGAACCACTTCAAGTTCAATCCTGGGAGAGTACCTTACCACCCTTGCAGCTTGACAAGGCACCTAGGGTAATAGAAAACTACTGGCAAAAATCCTCACCTATTACCAACTGGAATAATTGGTTTCAAAGGGTGACAAGCTCATTTCAAACGGTATGATCTACCCAAGGAAGGGGGGAGTGTTTGCTGACAGTCATCATTCATTTGTTTCCCTCTCAACCTTTTTCCCTGACCTCTCAATTCCAATCTTAGGGAATGTACATATAAAGCTTTATACTCACAAAAAAAAAAAGGGCAAGAGCAATTAGCAAACGAGTATGCACAATAAAATTCAAAACATTGACTCAGACCTACACATGTCACATCTGGTACAGTGAAACAGAAACCTATGCCATAAAACACCTTTGATCCTCATCACTTGAGTGATGGAGGGTAGGTAAGATTAGTACGATAGGAGTGTTTCTGTTGTAGAGTTGAGAGATTAGCAAAGTTCTCTTTTCCCACTGATGTGCCTCCTAGAGGTATTGTTTTTGTTTCCTAGTGTGTACAGGAGCGTGTTGCTATTGATAGGATTTGGACCTTCATGGAACCTTTCTCTCGTTCACACTTCAGATCAAGCGCGACCATCAACACAAACAGGTGTTTCTTGTCCATTAGCATTGCCCTTATCTTTTTGCATCCATGTTTGTCTGCTTTGATTGTGATTGGTAGCATAATATTCACCGCATTTTCTTAGTATCACACATTTAATTCAATGTAATGTTTTGTCATAATCACTTGTCTAGGTTTAAAAATCAAGCAGTCCGACTAAGCTAGTTTGACCAAGCTAGGTATTAGAAATCTTCTCTTAATACCATGGGGAATGCCTTCCTAATAAACAATGGTTACTTAGGTTCTTAATCCGATTTAGGCAGCATTGTATGAAATGTACTAGGGCTTTCTAGTGGGCTTAACCCTATCGACCTTTAGCTTAAGTATTATAAAGGGAGTTTACTAATGTGATGAGCCTGGGGAGTGTAACAGTGTTATATGACCCCCCAAAGTTACAAAATTAAAATGTTGAAAATGAACAAGCAAAAAATCAAAGTGCCACAATGTAAAATTTTAAGTTGGAAGAGAAATCTCAGCTTGATTTGGTACTTCACTCACATGTATCGCCTATGGTACTAGAGCCCTAGAGGTTCCCAGTGTGGGCGCTTTTCCTTGAAAAGCAAAAAACCCAAGGCATACAAAATAAGCACACACATCATAATTGAATCAATGTGAAAAGACTTTGGGGGGTCAAAGAAAAAGTAATCAATCAGGCGATGATTTCATGAGAAATTCCTTTTATGGTAGCTTAACTACAAGGTTTTCTAGATATAGCCTCTAGTCAGCCCTTGAACATGAATACTTGGCTCTCGCGATTAAACAACTTAATTGACCACAGAAAATTAAGAAGCTTACCCATGGTATTAAGAAGCTTACCCATGGTATTAATATTCGATCTCTAGTGCTTTTCGACCGTCAAATTAGCGACCCCAGACTTGTTTAATTTTCTACCTTTACATCTGTTTATGCATTTGATTACATTGCAATTTAATGTTCATTGCTAACAAATTGTTTGAAATTCTTTGACCAATCAATGTGTCTACCTAAAACTGCATATGCTTTTTAAGAGAATGCCATTACTGTGCCAATGTTGTTTGATTTTGCAGTGACTGAAGAAGGCTAAGGACATTCATCTCAAATGCTCTTCCACCTCGACGAACCAGCTTCAACTCAATAGCTTCCGAGGACGGAATCTACATCAGGAAGGGGGGCATGTTAACCCTCACGGCACACGGACACCCTATGATCTATAAACGTTGTATTATTTATTTAAGTAGAGTCAGGTACCGGGCTTGTCGGTCCAATAGGGAAAGGTAGAGTGATCGTCGATGAGAGGCGCACTCTAACTTGGACATTCAAGGGATTAGTTGGCTAAGCATGGGCGCCCAAGTGTGAATGGGGTGAGCTCCTATAAAAGCCAACTAAACCTAATTTTTACTCATTCTCTCATTTGTGCAATTGAAGAGTGCTCTTGCTCCATCTCCATCTTCTTCTTCTTCTTCACCTCCTTGTGTGTGTGTGTGTGTGAGAGAGAGAGAGAGAGGGAGAGTGTGTGTGCGATCGAGCATTACGAAGGCACGACGGCGGCGAAGCGGTTGAGCGCGGCACGACTGCAGCTTCTTCTTCATCGCGGCGAGGAATCCACCACGAAGGCGAGCGTAGAGCGGTGAGTGACACACCCTTTGTTCTCTTGAGCTTGCTAGTTTAGGCTTGTTGTGTGCTTGGAGCCGTTTGTGGCTCACACACGGTGTATTGGCAAGTCCCTTGCTTTGACAGTGCGGCAAGGAGCGCACAAATGAGCATTCCGAGCCGTGCTTGATAGCTTGCAAATCGGACTCCGACATCATGAGTTACACACACTCGAAGTGGATGGTTTTTCACTTAAAAAGTGGCACGGCGGATGCACGTGGGAAGACGGCAAGTGGGACGACTTGATGGTTTCTTTTAGCAATGGTATTTTTAGAAATTTTTGGAGTTAGCCAGGGTAATAAGCTCCAAGCCATGCTTTACGACGCTATATTTGGTGGTCGAGGTCACCCGCAACCCTTTCGAGAAAATGGCTCAGGTTGGTGGCAAAATAGAAATTTCAGGTTTGGACATGGGGAAGTTGGGGAGAGCATGCCAAGTGTCAATGGAATAACCCCACATGAGGGGGAGCATGTGAAAATTGGAGGGTATAAGGTGGGGAGTGGGTTCCTCGTAAGGGTGTTTCAAAGGAGTTAATGGAGCTTCTTGGCCTTGCTTGAGAGGGCTCGTGGGCTTTGGGGAGAAGAAGGGGTGCCCAATTTGTGTTCCCACTACTTGGACAGGCGCCCTACCCATATTTTGGTCCCCGGACACTGTCCCCTCCACTTGCCTTGTTCAAAAAGTGGCCGACTGCCCATTTTTTACCCAAAAAAAGCTCAAAATGGACCAATAAAAAGGTGCCTAAAGGGGGAAATGAAGCCTTCTAAGAGGGGAGAGAAAATCCCTTGGGATAAGAGCCAAAAAAATCCCCCTTTAAAGGCTGCATTTCTCTGCACACCTGCAGACACTTTCCAGACACCTCTTTTTTGGAGCTTTTTTAAAACCCCCGAACTTCAAATGCTTGTAATTTGCTCATTCCTTATCGGAATCAAGCATATGGATGCTCTACGGACATCTACGCGAGCCAATATATACACTCATGTTCTCTAGTTCTTCTAATTCCAAGTGTGGTTTCCGCTAGAGATGTTTTTCTCCAAGCTTTACAAGTGTTTAACACAGGTGAATTCGACGGTGCAGCTGTTGTTCTTTCTGACGGTGTGATCAGTGCAAGGCTACAGTGGCATTCATTTTCATTGTCGTTTGCACTCCACATTGTTTTGGTGCCCCCACGGAGGAGAAATCGTCATGTGCTCCAATTTCTGCAAAATTTGTCCACTATGCAGGCAGAGAATGTAAAGGGGATGTGGGTCCTTATGGACAACTGCCTATGTATGTGCTATTTGCTGATATTATTTCAGGCGGTCGTTTAATTTGAATTGCACCCTTTGTGAGGGTCGTGAGGTTTTGTGAAGCCGATCACTGGGTGCCGGTTTACCCAGTGTGAGGTGGATCGAGTACTAGAGCGATCCATCGACATCCCTTGAGTTTTCGACGTCACATGTAAGTGTTTTTGTGGCAATCAAACATGGCAGACGAGTTCCCACAGTTTCATTGATTTCCTAATGAAAATGCACAGATTTTTATTGAAAATTTGGAAGTCAATTTCTTATTGTGCAATATACTAGACCAAGTTGTGGCTGCTGCAATATAGCTTACAGGATGAGGCAAAAGTTTGGTTACACAATTTTGAGGAGTTGATGCAGGCACAAAACCCAAGGGTGGTTTTGGACTACAATCGTGTGAAGCAAGCTTTCCTAGCACAATACCAATCCATTGAAGCACCTGACAAAGTTTGGCATGAAATTTTGGGGTACACTCATAAGGCTAATCAAAGCGTAGATGATTTTGTCATGCAGTTTACCCGTTTATGGGATAAATGGGCTCGAGCTTTGGGAAATGAAATTCCACCGGCCATGTTAAAGAAGGATCATTTTTTAGCCAATCTCAAGGGAGGTCTGAAGTTCAAAGTTGAGCTAAAAAGGCCTGTTACTTTTGAAGAGGCAATCGTGATTTCCAGGGAGAAAGAATGGAAGGCTCAACGACTCCATGAGTACGACAAGGCGGTTCGTATGCAAGCTAATGGTGGCCAAGGTGAAGGAAATCAGGAAAAGACTGGAGTCCCACCCACTCAAAGGGCTGTAGACCCGGAGCAATTACAATGTAATATGCATGACATGATGAACATGATGCAGGAATAATGACTCAATGTCCTTGGAGGTGGAGGTGGTCGTGGTCGCGGCCGGGGCCGTGTTACAGGAATAGCCCAGCCATATGAAGCTCAACCTAGTGCTAATGCAAGTCGTGGATAGGGTGGCTTTGAGCCACGAGGAAGGTTCATTCCAACTTGTTATAATTGTGGGGAACTTGGTCCTATCAGGACTCATTGTACATGAACAATAAGGATGGGAGGTGATATGTTTCCACTTCCTCAATAGATCCCTAACAGGGCCAATGCTTATGCATTGGATATATGGGGAGATCAAGGTACTGGACAAGAAAATCAAGCCTCAACCTCTGGTGGTCATGTGGGTATTGTGCGGGTAGAAAAGAAAGACATAAATGTGTTGCCACTAGGAAAAAGAGAAAGGGAAGGCTATGCAGCACCATGGCCTAGTCGAAAGAAAGGGAAGGAGAAGGAGGGTAATGATGCGAAAGCCAAGAGAAAGAGAAAGCCTTGTAGACGATTTGAAGTGGCAGATTTGCCTTTGGGAGAAGGCCAAACAGCTTATAGTTTAAAGGAAGACCTGATTGGGAGGAAAGTAGATTGTACTTTTGGACAGTTGATGAATATGGTGCCCAAACTTAAAAGGAAGTGGAAGTCATTAGTAAATCCAGAAAAAGAGCCGAAGCATGGACAAGTCAGAGCGTTGTCCGTGGGAGAGTTACCCGACATCTGTCCTGTCGTGAACTCTTGGCACAAAGGTGTGGGCATGGGAGAAGCCTACATTGATGGAGGTGCTCAAGTTTGTGTGATCACACAGTCATGTGTTGAGAGACTGGGTCTCATCACATGCGGAAGCTCTGGGTTTCATATTCGACTAGAAAACCATGCCGAGGTGAAATGTTTGGTGATGATCAAGAATTTGGAAGTTGAAGGCTTTGACGTGAAAGTTATGGTGAAGTTTCATGTTATGCCAGCCTTGTTTGAGAGCCGTTGGTGCCGTGCAAGATTGGGGCAAGGGCACAATCGGTGTGCATGGCAAGAAGGGTGAAAAGAGGGTGTTTGACATGACTACCAAACAACCTATGGCACTTGAATATGTGAGTGAGAATGATGAGTCCGAAACTACCAGTGATGATAGTTCTGAAGACTCAAAAAGTAGCACTACTTCAAGTTCCACTGATGAGGGTGAAGTGCCATTCTTGTTGTTGAACGAGGAATAGAGAGAAGTTAGTGAAGTGCTACAATTATCAAGGAATATAAATGCGTCAACCCGTTTAGAGCGACTTGAAGAGTTGATGCAACCTAAACAGGAACTGCCAGTGAAGAAAGAGTTGATTCAAAATATGTTGAGTATTGATCTGACACAAGGAGAAAGAAGGGAGTACTTAGAAATGTTGGACATGTTTCCAAATCTTTTTATTACCTCATATTAGGAAATAAGGGGTTTTGTTGGGGATCCTGTGAAGATCGAGCTAGTTGAAGGGGCAAAACCAATCAGACAGAAGTTAAGGAGGATGGGCCAGGAGCAATTGAATGCTTTAAAGGAAGAAGTGGATAAGCTTTTGGATGCAGGGCTCATTGTGCCAGTGGATAATTCTGAATGGGTAAGCCTTGTAGTAGTCACCCCAAAGAAAGATGGGCGTTGTATGTGTTGATTACAAGCCACTAAATGCGGTGACCAAGAAAGATCATTACCCTCTGCCTTTTGTTGATCAATTGCTAGATGCAATGGTGGTTGGTTTTGAGAGATACAGTGTCTGTGATGGGTATTCAAGATACTTTCAGCTCATCCTTGCTCCTGAAGATAGGAAAAAGACTACTTTTAGCACGCCATGGGGTTGTTTCTGCTTTTGTTGCCTTCCTTTTGGGTTGACAAATGGGCCAGGAGCCTTTGAAAGAAAAGTAGACTAGGTCCTTGCCCCATTTCTTGGGAAGTTTGTCAAAGGGTTCATAGCTTAAAATGACGTTTGCAATGTATGATGAATGCGGGGGTCAATTAAACCTTTAAAAATGTCATTCGGCGCAGCCAAGGGTGAAGCTTCTTGGACATGTGATTTCAAAAAATGGGATTGAGGCAGATCTAGAGAAAGTGGAAGCCTTATTATTGCTGTCATCCCCAAAGGATACAAGACAATTGGCTACTTTCATTCAGAAGGTTAAATATCTATCTCGATTCATACCTTTGGCATCACAGTTATTGTACCCACTGCAGCAAGTGGTTAAAAATGATCCATTGGAGTGGACACAAGATTGTGAACAAGTTTTCGATAAGGTCAAAGAAGTTTTGAGCACAGTGCCTATTATGCAAGCTCCTGATTGGGAGAAAGAATTTTATGTTAACCCGTCAGTTGGAGATGATGCCATTGGGGATATGCTATTGCAAAGAGGGAAGGAGTCCAAGTATATGAAGCCTATTTATTATGCTAGCTGAGTTAAAACCTCTCATGAAAGAGAGTACTCAGAGATTGAGTTGGTGATGATCAGTATGGTATAAGCTTGCAGACAATTCAGGCATTACCTATTGCAAAAGTCGTTCACTTTTCTCACCAGCTATTCATTGCTGCCTCAGTTGTTTAATAACTCAAATATATCAAAGATAGTGATGAAATGGGTTATAGAACTGCACGACTTTCAATTCACTTTCTTGGTAGAAGGGAGTACTCGAGCTACCCTGGCAGATTTACTCAATTACAAAGAGACTCCTGTTTTGGTTAAGGAAGAGGTGGTGCAAAGGAAGAAGGTCGAAACTCTTGCTATATCCAATGCTTCACTGCTATATTTTGATGGCTCTTATCAAAGAAGTCATGAAGCTGCTTCTAGAGGGATTGTTGTCTATGATGCACAAGGAAATCTTGTGAGGAAACAAGGGTTAAAGATTGATGCGAAAAGTAATAATGAACCAGAGTACATGGCCTTCGAGGGCGGTCTGCACATTTGCTTACAGTTGGGAATTAAACGCCTTGTTGGTTGTGAAGTAGGTATTGGGGGTGTGGAAAAATAAGAACCCTAAGTTGAAAAATTTGTGTTTCAAAGTGAAATCTTTGCCTAAAAAGTTTGAGGCATGGAGTTTACAGCATATTGAGAGGTCTCAGAATGAAGAAGCTCATGATGCTACCCAAGAAATGATCACTTGTGTGTTTCTGTTGAAGGCTGATGCCCCTCTATATCATGGAAGAGAAGTGCTATCAAAGGATGCAGATTTTTTGCTTACAGGTGTTTTCGCTAAAGATTTGTCATCATCCAAAAAGTATGCTTTTATGAGAAGAGGCAAAAAGTACAAAATGCTTGATGATGTGCTTTGCTTGAAAGGAAATGATTTGATATTGTGACGTGTGCCATGGAAAGAAGAAACCCTCTATATCATGGAAGAGAAGTGCTATCAAAGGAAGCATATTTTCTACTTACAGGTGTTTTCCCTGACGATATTTCATCATCTGAAAAGTATGCTTTTATGAGAAGAGTCAAAAAGTACAAAATTCTTGATGATGTGCTTTGCATGAAAGGAAGTGATTTGATATTGTGACGTGTACCCTGGAAAGAAGAAATCTATAATATTTTGGAAGAGAACCATGAAGGATACTGTGGAGGCCATTTTGCCATGAAAATTATGCTACATAAGATTTTACAAGAAGGCTATGTGTGGCCAAGTGTCCAGCGGGATGTGAACCATTGGTGCAAGTCTTGTTTTTCTTTCCAGAAGATGGGGAAGAGAATTTTGAAGCCTAAATTGCGAAAGACAATTTTAGCTTTTGATGTATTTGAAAAATGGTGTCTTGATGCTATTGGACCCTTACCCATGACTGGTAAAAGAAATGTTTACATTCTGACAACAATGGATTATTTGTCACATTGGGCAGAAGCTAAGGCTGTCAAACAGATTACCTAGAAAGAAATGGGGAAGTTTGTGTACGAAGATATATGTTGCAAGTTTGGTGTGCCTTTGGAACTATTTTCTGATCGGGGACCAGGATTTAGAGGAGAGTTGTTTGATTTCCTTTGTGGAAAGCTTAATATACAACATAGGTACAGTTCTCCTTATTATCCACAATGCAATGGTCTTAATGAGAGATTCAATGGAGAGTTAGTGAATATCTTGACAAAAATGACTCAAACACATGGGAAGACTTGGGATTCAGAGTTTCCTTGTGCACTATGGGCTTATAGAACCTCTATCAAAACAATCACATGGTTTTCTCCTTACCGCTTGATTTATGGCAAGGAAGCTTTATTGGCTATTGAAGTGGAAATCCCTGCACTTAAGTGGTTGTCATTGGAAGATAAGAGAGACTATCCACTTGCCCACTCCACACAAACACACACACACACACACACACACTGTAATGGAATTTTCCTATTCAATTTGAGAGTAGCGGAATTTAATGAGAGTTCTTTCACGAAATGATTTTGTGAGCATAGCGGGTAGACATAATTGAAGATAGCAACATAATCATAGCAATTAGTTAACTTGGCATAGACAATACTTTTGCAAGAGAGAGAATTTAGAGAACATGACAACAGTTGAGGACCGGATTTATGTGGAGCCGGTCCCCCGTCCAATAGGCATTTGTATTATGATTTCTCCCATAAAGAGAGACTTGTTACAATACATTCTTTGTGTTCCTTGTGACCTAGGTGAAGCAATGAAGATGGAAAGCTTCATGCATCACCATCATAGCATAACCTAAACTTGAAGAAAGCTTTAACTATACCAAGCCTCAGTCCCAAGACCTCAAACACCTTCGAAGGTGGAGAGAGCTAGCAGGGAATGAGGGTAGGGAAGAGGAAGAAGAAACATTTCATACGAGAAAGAGCTAGTTCCTCACTTATCATAACTCTTGTGCTAGCATACATAATAGCATATTAATGAAGAAGAAATAGATGGCAAGCTCAAGCATTGAAGCATGGCTCTTGGATGGATTTGCACTCCATAGCCAAGAGTGTTGGTGTAGGCTCTCAACCTCTACTTGCTTGGAGAAGGAGAGGGAGCTCTTGCACTTTGCATAGTACACAATGAGAGTGTTTGTGAGTGTGTGTGGGTGAGTATACCCCCTAAGCACCCCCTTAGCTTGCTTGGGTCGACCCCCCCTTGTAGCTCATGCTTGAAGCTCATTGGACCCCTCCAGGCCTAGCCAATCACAAGCAGGAGCCATTACAAGCAACATGGGTAGCCTTGGGACAAGTGTCCCCCTTTCCCCTTTGAGAGAGAGGACTTGAAAAATGCAAAATCAATTAATTAAATATCCTAAATTATCATTGGACCCCTTGGGTGGCCAACCAATAGGCTTCAGGCACACCATGAGGGCAACATGGGGAGGAACTTGACAAGTGTCCTTGCTGCCTCTTCAAGCTGGGGCTTCCCTTGTGTGTGTGTGTGTGTGTTCTCTCTCATCCCCCCCCCCCCCCCCCCCCCTTGTAGGCTCGCCCTCCTCCTTGTAGGGATATTTTTGACTTTGGATGAGCAAGCCCCTTAGTCATCAAGCATGACTAAGCACTTGAAGTAGGGGGTGTTCCCACAAGCATCTCAGGCAAGCTTCTCAAGGCACCTCAAGCACCTTAATCATGCACCAAGTCAAGCACCTCAAGCATGGAGCCAGTCAAGCACCTCAAGCATCTTAATCAAGCACCTCAAGCATGAAAAGCACCTCAAGCAGGACAAGCACCTCAAGCACGACAAGCACCTCGAGTTTGGGCCGGGTTCCCACCTCAAGCTCAGCCCTAGCTTACCTAAGGTCAAAGGACTTTTACACACATTATTGGAGGTCTTCAATGAAGCTAACCCTAAGGTCTTATGCTCCATTGGTTAGCCTTGCTCTTGATAGACCATCTCCCATTTGGTCCCCTTTACTATTGGCCTCGTGTTGAGATAGATCTATAAGCACATATCTATATCTTAACACTTGTTCCCGTTTATTCTCCCACATTAAGTCATCAATTTAATATGAGAAAATCATTTGGGTTAGTTAGATATTAGATTTTATGACACCAGAAGCCGTTGAGGTGGTGCCAGACGAGCATCAAGTTTCTGGTTAGATATTAAATTTTATGACAGACACCCAAAAAAATCAGCTCAAAAGAGGAGAATTTCTGATGTTTAGATACAAATGAACTTGGGCCAACACCAATGGGGCAAATAGCTCACACAATATGGGTAAAATAAGCCAGATACAATCACAAACTGGAGCAGAAACTTCGCTCATAAGAGAAACTTACACAACCAAAAAAACAGAAAAAGAGGGAGAAATTTGGAAAAATGGAAAGCTCCATCGCATCCAGAACGGCCCAAAACCCCAGTCTACAATGTCAAAGTGCTCAAATCCGACATCAGATGAGCAGTTTACGGCCAAAATAGGCTCCAAAAACCCCAAAAACACACCTGCGGCTGTTCCTCCTCTCTTCTCCAAGTTTTTTCTGGTCTTCTCTCAATTTTTTTAGTTCCCACACTTAGCTTTATTAATTGGGCAACCCTTGGCCTTTTAGATGACCTCAAAGGGACCCCGAACAGGCCAAAAATTGACCTCGCAGTGCATAGTTGTCACCCTGCTGCATCCATGCGCACACCTGACACTCAAATTTTTCCAATAATGCATCCCGCCACCACGTGAAGTGGACCCAAAAAGTGGTCCTCATGATGAAATTTTTGCATAAGTATCACAAGGAAACACCCACGTTGTGTCCGTACTTCTCCACGTGCAAATATTAACCCCATTCGACCTCCTAACGCCACTAGATGCCATCTGACGCACGTGCTTACCTCATGTCGTCGGCCCGCGGATAGCTTCCTCGAGAAGTTTTACGCGCTACCAACTCCTCATTATTGTAGAAAAAAACACACTGGTACTGGTAATAGTGAAAATCGCTGCACTATGTACACCGTGTCCTACCTGTACACATGTGGGCCCCACGTAACCACCTGGCTCTGGAAAATGGGCAATCCTTTATTCGATGCACCACGCATGGATATGTACATATGCGCAATTCCTTGCTCCAAAAAACTCCTGACATAATTTTTCCACCCCCTAGCCTGCTAGAGCATTCATGCTCAGCAGGAGCACTAATAGATGCTCATTCCACCTGGATCAAAAGGCCAAAGGCCTATCAACTGATTCACAAGAAGCATCATAACACCACACCTACATTTGTCAACAATCAACCAAAATGCACCATAGGCATATCCAACTAACACATCCGCCCTGTCTGGAGTTCCAAAAGCATAAATATTGCATGCCACATTCAACCCAACCGATAGAGACAACTCAAGTGACTCATCACCTGGCATCTTGGCTTCACCAGCCATAGCAACAACCTGCAAATCATGCACCCAAGTAGCTAAAAGAATTGTGTGAAGGTAAAGTTGTTGATATCCAAAGCACAAAAGTATCCCCGCAGCACACATATCCCAAGCATAGGCATCCACATAGCTGAGATTGGACTCATATATGCCAAACCCCTTCTCATCATCATAAGCATACTCATCATCACACATAACTTTATCCACATCATAATCATGGCTAGCACCACTATCCATAGCTTCTAGCATGGGTTCATCAGTCTCCAAGAATACAAATCCCTGCTCTAAACCACAATCATGCTCATAAATCGGTTCAATCACTGCACATACATCAAAATATGGCTTCAAAATAGGCTCCACATCCAACAAATCCACAAAATGGCTCTCAACATTGCCCTCTTCCCTAATTTCCAAGGAACTAGTCCCCAAAGGTATGTGCTCATCATCAATAACCTCAACCTCACACTCACACCCAGAATCACAAGGTACACAAGTAGCCAATGCATCCTCTTCAAGACTTTTCAATCCTGTATCCAAAGCATTACTCACCTCTTTAGGCTCTTCCATAACCCTGTCAACCTGCAAGACCCCTTTACGCTTCACAATAGACCTTGGGAAGAAACGAGAAACATCATAGGATAGGCTACTTTTCACCTGCTTAGGCTTAACTTCATCTTCCATGTCAAATCCATCTTGCACATGCATACCTGTACTGATACCATGTTCCTCAAGACGCTTAAACTTCCATTCCTTGTGCTTTGCAATGCATACTGCATCTTCAAAAGATTTGGGCCTCTTCAACTCAACCTCGAACCGCAACCAAGATGACAAACCATCAACAAAAGAACTTTTCTTCAATGAACAAGGGGGGGTCTCATCCTTAAGAGCAACACACCAACGAGTCCATAAATCTGTAAAACCTTGTACATAAGCATCAACACCTTGACAAGAACCTTGCTTAAGATCATTGAGCTCATTCCATACTGCATTTGCATCTTCAAAAACCTGGAAACGCTCTAAAAAATCTTCTATAAACTTGTCAAGACTCAAACCATAAGAAGAAGCCACTACTTCTTTAGCTTCCAAATCCATGAACCAAACACGGGCCTCATCTTTCAAAAGCAATCCAAATAGCCTCAAAATCTTGTCCTCATCACACATATTGTTGCTTATGCATGCCACCTCGACTTGCTCCAGAAAGTCTTCCGCATCTTCACCGCTTCTTCCATGAAATTCCGGATACGAGAAAGCCATGGCTACCCAAGTTACAATGCTTTGAGAACCCCTTGGAACACACGTGCAAGAACCCAAGACTTTTGACTACCCAATCCCCAGAAACTTCAATGGAGCTCAGCTTTAGATAAGGACAAACACATGCATATCAAATGAGTTTTCATAGTTAATCATCGGAATTACAACAGGCAAAGGACATTCCAGTATCTCCCTTAATCTTCTTGGCCCGAACATAAAGACTATGCACTACTGGAAAAAAATCTTCCTGGACACATGAACATTTATCTAGATTCTCTGAGTTAAATGAAAAGGAGTGAATTGAGGGCCATTTTGATCATCCATTAAAGTCAACCATGCATCTCCCAAGAAAGCACACCTGTCTTATCCTCTGGTTTTGCCAAAATTTCAGCAGAATAACAGTATAAATGGATCAAAAGACCAAAAAACCAGCCATCATAACTTGGAAAAATTTTGACAGAGTTTCCCCAGAACTAGAGCAGTAGGAACCCAAAATATAGACTGTATATGTATGAATAAACTGTCAACAATAGAACCCGAGCATCAAATAGGACTCACTAGTATATAGCCTATGGCGAGGTCACGAAAAGAGTGCTCAGCTACCTGTATCACCGAAAGGATCTCCACATTTGAGAATCCCCCGCTCAATAAAACCTCACGCTATAGACCCTCACACGAAGGCTAATGCAAATCGCGTATAGTCAAGTCTCAGAATGACTATCTTCCAGACCAAGTCTCAGAAATGGCTAGGACTGCCAAATAAAACCAAATATGGCTCCACAAAGGCGTACAATGGCAGTTTCCACAAGTAACGTACAATCCAGCAGACAATGCGCCCAAACAGGTGCCAAGTGATGCATACCCACAACAACTGCAAGTGACATCACTGCTAGTATATCACTGTACTCCAGCTACCTGTACCTATGTGAATCACCTGTACCTATACCTGTCCTTGTAACCTGTAGTTTGCAACCTGTAATCCCGAATCTCGAAGCTTGAAGCTCGAAGCAGAAGGTACTCGAAGAAGATCCTCCGTGGGGGCGCCAAAAGAATGTGAGTGGGAGGAAAACACACACAGCGCCTCTATAACGACCCGACACACACTCTTGGAATGATACACACACACACACACTAGGGGGAACCACTCGGCTTACACAACACACCTGGCCGAGACAGGGAACACACCTATGGAGTGAGAGGAGAAAGACGATCCGTTTACCCACTCCACACAGAGATATATACACACACACACACACCCAAAAAACTCAGCTCAAAAGGGGAGAATTTCTGATGTTTAGATACAAATGAGCTTGGGCCAACACCAATGGGGCAAATAGCTCACACAATATGGGTAAAATAAGCCAGATACAATCACAAACTGGAGAAGAAGCTTCGCTCATAGGAGAAACTTATACAGCCAAAACAGCAGAAAAAGAGTGAGGAATTTGGCAAAATGGATAGTGCCATCGCGTCCGGAACGGCCCAAAACTCCAGTCTACAATGTCAAAGTGCTCAAATCCGACATCGGATGAGCAGTTTATGGCCAAAACAGGCTCCAAAAACCCCAAAAACACACCTGCGGCTGTTCCTCCTCTCTTCTCCACGTTTTTCTGGTCTTCTCTCAGTGTTGTTAGTTCCCACACTTAGCTTTATTAGTTGGGCACCCTTGGCCTTTTAGATGACCTCAAACGGACCCCGAACAGGCCAAAAACTGACCTCGCAGTGCATAGTTGTCAACCTGCTGCATCCATGCGCACACCTGGCACTCAAATTTTTCCAATAATGCATCCCGCCACCACGTGAAGTGGCCCCAAAAATTGGTCCTCATGATGAAAGTTTTGCATAAGTATCACAAGGAAACACCCACGTTGTGTCCGTACTTCTCCACGTGCAAATATTGACCCCATTCGGCCTCCTGACGCCACTAGATGCCATTTGACGCACCTGCTTACCTCATGTCGTCGGCCCGCGGATAGCTTCCTCGAGAAGTTTTACACGCTACCAACACCTCATTATTGTAGAAAAAACACACTATTAGTGGTAATAGTGAAAATCGTTGCACTATGAACACCCTGTCCTACCTGTACAAATGTGGGCCCCACGTAACCACCTGGCTCTGGAAAATGGGCAATCCTTTATTCGATGCACCACACATGGATATGTACATATGTGCAATTCCTTGCTCCAAAAAACTCCTGACACTGTGTTAATGGTTACATATTGGGTGGAAATGAAGTTGCTAATCCATGCTAAAAAGCTTGCTCACTTGCCCCGAGTACATAGATGTACATAATGCTTTGAGTTTTTGGAGTGCTCTTGTAGAATTTATGTACAAAGGCTTAGTTTTGGTCAAGCTGTTGATTGAGTTTTCAAAAAATATTTTTTAATGAGCATTCCTAGCCGTGCTTGATAGCTTGCAAATCGGACTCCGACATCATGAGTTACACACACTCGAAGTGGATGGTTTTTCACTTAAAAAGTGGCGGCGGATGCACGTGGGAAGACGGCAAGTGGGACGACTTGATGGTTTTATTAAGCAATGGTATGTTTAGAAATTTATGGAGTTATCCGCGGAAATAAGCTCCAAGCCATGCTTTACGGCGCTATATTTGGTGGCCGGGGTCACCCGCAACGCTTCCGAGAAAATGGCTCAGGTTGGGGGCAAAATAGAAATTTCAGGTTTGGACATGGGGAAGTTGGGGAGAGCATGCAAAGTGGCAATGGAAAAACCCCACATGGGGGGGAGCACGTGAAAATTGGAGTGTATAAGGGGGGGAGTGGGTACCCCGTAAGGGTGTATCAAAGGAGTTAATGGAGCTTCTTGGCCTTGCTTGAGAGGGCTCGTGGGCTTTGGGGAGAGGAGGGGGTGCCAAATTTGTGTTCCCACTACTTGGACAGGCGCCCTACCCATATTTTGGTCCCCGGACACTGTCCCCTTCACTTGCCTTGGTCAAAAAGTGGCCGACTGCCCATTTTTTACCCAAAAAAAGCTCAAAATGGACCAATAAAAAGGTGCCTAAAGGGGGAAATGAAGTCTTCTAAGAGGAGAGAGAAAATCCATTGGGATAAGAGCCAAAAAAATCCCCCTTTAATGGCTGCATTTCTTTGCACACCTGTAGACACTTTCCAGAGACCTCTTTTTTGGACCTTTTTGAAAACCCTCGAACTTCAAATGCTTGTATTTTGCTCATTCCTTATCAGAATCAAGCATGTGGATGCTCTACGGACATCTGCGCGAGCCAACCTGTACACTCAGGTTCTCTAGTTCTTCTAATTCCAAGTTTGGTTTCTGCTAGAGCTATTAATCTCCAAGATTTACAAGTGTTTAACACAAGTGAATTCGACGGTGCAGCTGTTGTTCTTTCCGACAGTGTGATCGGTGCAAGACTATATGGGAATTCATTTTCATTGTTGTTTGCACTCCACAACGTTAACATGCATGTGTTTCAAGAAACAGAAAGGAAATACTTCTATCCTATTGTTATTATCCATGTCGGGTGTAGGGCAAGGATCTTGAGCATTAGGGTTGCGTACCTCAGGTGTTGATGAGGTGACACCTTCACCACATGCTCCTACCTCTTGTAGAAGTCCGCACAATCCTCCACATTAGGTTCAAAACAGACTGGGCAAGAAGAGTCTACCTCAATCGGCTTTCCATTCTGCATGCGGCGACGACACTTGGGTGGTCGAACTTCATTTGAACTCTCCAGGCCTAGAGAGAGTGTAGACCCACTTGCGTCCACCAAATGCTTTAGGCTTTCGGACTTGGACTTTGTGGTTAATGTGGTTGACGACTCCTCTTGAACCATTAGAGAGAAAACACTTGGTGCTACAGAAACTCTGACTATCGTGAGAGTGCCGCAGTTTTCAAAAGCAAAACTCACCATTCTTTCTTAACCTCCTCTGTCGGCACTCATTGACAGAATGTTGTGGTTGACAACAGTGATGGCACTTCATAGCCCTCCCACCTGATGGTCTCAATTTGTGGTTAGAACGAGAAACACAAGATGGGGAGCTTACCTCTTGAATACTGACGACACTACAGCCTGGCAGTAGTACTTCAATGAAGGCGGCTAGTGCCTCCTTAGTCTCTTCCTCTTCCGTCCTCTAGTTAAAGAATTCCTTAAGCCATTTGTCCATGATTGATGGTATGTGTTACTTTTAGCATTGTAGACTGAAGGTTTCCAAGAAGCCCTCCTCAGTGGGGGCACCAAACGATCCGAGGCGCAAAGCGAGAGCGAATCCCGACAACCTCTAAAATGCTGGGAGCCGATGCACGCCGTGAGCCGATCAAGATAAAGGGAACAGGGGGCACCACCTAGCTTTGAGCAGCTAGGACGCAGACAACGGTGATTTGAAATATCACGAATTCTACACACACACACACACACACACACACACACACAGAAAAGAGAGAATAGACAGGTGATGAAAACCCTTGGGGGTGTGGGGGAGAATTATTCTCGTGCCATATTTACAGCAACCTTATTTCCGGTGAGGTGGCATATCATGGTGATAGAGAGATAGAGGGAGAGATAGTGAACCTACTTGGTGCGTTCTCTAGAGATGACTCGGTGATGTGAAACTTGCTACCAAGAATGTGTGTGGGTGTGCATCGACCATTGGAGTTGAGAGGTGGACGTAGCTCCCTTTACATGATGCAATTCCCAAAACAAACCATTACACAAAATCCCCCCTCTTGTGACGCGAACATTGCCAATTCCTCCCACTAAAACTCTACCAAGTGTTGACCTCTCATAAGCTACCCCCCGCCCCTTGATAGTGAACTCTCAGTGCCCTTTTATAGCTGCTTAGATCACGGTAACCCGATTTGATTAGGGTAAGCTAATCGGGGAGACAAAGCAAAGCGGTGGGCCCGGGGTGGTTGACCCTTGCTTTGTCTTGGGAGTTATTAAAATGAAAACGTCTAGGTGGGCCTTTGTGACCATCACCTAGAAAGAGGGAAATCTACAAGTTGGGATCTTTTTACAAGGCTTGGGTGAAAACTAAAAAATGATGATAATAACCTACGGTTTACTGAAGAGGGCGTCGTGGTCACGTGATGTCGGTGAATGGCAGCTTTGGCAGTGCGTCGGTGTAGCATATTCGTCTCTTTGGGGTCGGTCGGAGCATGCCTTCGGCGCCTTTGCTCTTTTTGGTGTCGGTGTCGTGTGATTTGGGTCGTCCTCCTTTTTGTTGATGTCGTCGTTGCTGGTGAATCCTCCGTTTTTTTGTATTTACATTGGTGTGTGTTTTTATGGGTGCGTGTGTATGTAAGGGTGAGTGCGAGTAGGCGTGTGTGTGTGTGTGTGTATATATATATATGTGTGTATTCGTATTGGCATACGGGTGAACGTTAATTACCGAGTCAAAAGAGACGGTGAGAGAGCGTGAGATGAGGGAGAGTGTGTGTGTGTGTGTGTATATGTGTGTAGGTGAATGTGTGTATTTGTATATGTGAGCATGTGTGTGTGTAGGTGGGAAAGTGTGCCGTGTGGATGAGGGTGTGTGAACGAAAGTGTGTGTGTGAAAATGAGGGTTTATATATATATATATATACTAAAAGTAATTTTTTTCTTTGCAGGCCTGCTAACGGCTCAGAGCGATGGAGAGAGTGGAGGACGTGAGCGAGACGAGGGGGTGTGTGGTGTGTGTGTGTGTGTGTGTGTGTGTGTGTGTGTGTGTGTGTGTGTTTTAGAGAGAGAGAGTTCCTATTTTGCGCCTTCGGGCTGGAGAACGAAAGAGAGAGAGAGTGTTGAGTTGCCTGCACGGGCTATGCGAGAGAGAGAAAGAGAGAGAGAGAGAGAGAGAGAGAGAGAGAGAGAGAGGTTGAGTGGATGAGGTGGTGAGGGAGGGTGAGTGTTAGGGTGCGGGTGTGTGTGTGTGGATGAGAGAGAGAGAGGGGTCCTTATCTTGCGCGCCTTCGGGCTGGAGCCGTGAGCGGCTGAGAGAGAGAGAGAGAGAGAGAGAGAGAGAGAGAGAGAGAGAGAGAGAGAGAGAGAGAGAGAGAGAGAGAGAGAGAGAGAGAGAGAGAGAGAGAATATCCGGGCCCCTTGTTGGTCGACAGAGAGCGTGGGAAGAGGGGGGGGGGGGTGTTTGGCAATGGAGTGGGGTAAGGGGGGTGTGTGGTGAGAGAGAGAGGGAATATTATCCGGGCCCATCTTGCATGGTAGTTCAAGGACGAGAAGAGGGGAGAGAGTCGATGGGGTGGGGAGAGAGGAAGAAGGAGTAGCGGGCCAGGGGAGCGAGAAAGTGAGGCCGAGGGAAGGGTGAGAGAGAGAGAGAGAGAGATAGTTTCGGGCTATTGGCTTGCACAGAGAGCGAGGGAGGGAGTGTGAGAGGGTGATGGTGAGCGTATGGATAAGAATAAGGGAGAGAGAGAGAGTTCGTATGCGGCTGTGGGCTCGACACAGAGGGAGCACAAGAGAGGAAGCGCGAGAGAGGGGGGAACTCCAGTCCGCTCCTGGCTGAGGGTGGCAAGTAAGGTGGGGGGGGGTCATTGAGGGTCAAAGAGGTGTGGGTAAGAGAGAGAGAATATTAGAGAGAGAGAGAGAGAGAGAGAGAGAGTGTGTGTTTAGCCTCTTGTAGGCAACGAGGGAGATAGAGAGAGAGGATGGCCGAGCATGGTGCCATGTGGGCCGCCAACACGATCTAGAAAGAGAGAGAGTTTTAAGAGAGCGAGGGAGGGAGTGTGGGAGAGAGAGTGTGTGCCGAGAATTGAGAAAGGGGAAGAGGGAGGTGTGTAGAGAAAATGAGAGAGAGAGAGAGAGAGAGAGAGAGAGAGAGAGAGAGAGAGAGAGAGAGAGAGAGAGAGAGAGAGAGAGAGAGAGAGTGGGATATTTCATTCGATGCCTGCGGGGCCTTTTCTCCGAGAGAGGGGAAGAGAGCTGGATCGATGGGGGGAGAGATGGAGAGAGAGAGAGAGAAAAAGAGAGAGAGAACTACGACGGCCCGCCAGAGGAATAAAACAAGAGGGAGAAAGAGAGATGGCGGCCTGCTAGGCTCGGGTATGGACGAGCTAGGACAGTGAGATTGGCCAGGGCATTGCCGAGCCTTCTGACGGTGTCGCCAAGGCTTTGACAGAGGAAAAAAATAACCTTTTTCTCTTTTTTTTCATTGATTTCCAAAAATCGGCTATCGGTGGGAACCCGGCCCTAGCTTGGGGGGGTATACCCCCCCCCCCCCCGCGCCACACACACACACACACACTCATTGTGTAAAGTGCAATGTGCAAGAGCTTCATCTCCTTCTCCAAGCTAGTAGAGAAGTTGAGAGCCTACACCAACACTCTTGGCTATGGAATACAAATTCTGCCAAGAGCTATGCTTCAATCCTTAAGCTTTCCATCCTCTCCATCTTCATTACTATGCTATTTGTATGCTAGCAAGAAGAGTGGTGATAAGTGAGGAGCTATTTCTTTCTCCTATGAATGTTTCTTCTTCCTCTTCCCTACCCTCATTCCTCGCTAGCTCTCTCCACCTTTGAAGGTGTTTGAGGCCTTGGGAATGAGGCTGCAGATAGTTAATGCTTTTTTGCAAAGTCTATGTTATGCTCGTGATGCATGAATCTTTCCATCTTCATTGCATCACCTAGGTCACAAGGAACACAAAGATTGTATTGTACCAAGTCTCTCTTGATGGGAGAATCTATAATACAAAAGCCTATGGGAGGGAGGACCGGCTCCACATAAATCTGGTCCTCAACTGTTGTCAAGTTCTCTAAACTCTCTCTCTTGCAAAAGTATTGTCCATGCCAAGTTAATTAAGTACTATGATTATGTTGTTAGCATCAATTAAGTTCACCCTCTATGTTCTCAAAGTAGTCTCACAAAAATGCTCTCTTTAGTTCTCCTAATTCCAATATTCTCAAAGTTCATAGTCCATTTCCATTACAGGATCTAACACTTTTTCCATTTGCACTAATGAAAACTATAGCGATCCTCGTTGTTGGTGGCGCTCTATTTACAATTCTTGTCGTGTTCCTATTTTGTGGTCTCATCTTGATCTAGTGGGTCTTTAGGGAAGGTGATTCAATGCTCTATGTTTCACTGGGACTTATGTCTAGTGACTCAATTGGGAATGAGTGACATACCTTTGAACTTTCCCTTCATTCATGGTTTTTTGAAATCTTGATCTTCTTTATTTCTTTTATTAATGGTACTTCCTTGTCCTAAATTTTGTGGTTGCTACCTATCATGTTTTAATTGCATTATATGTTACCTAATCAACTTCAAGCTCCTTAAGGGCTCATTTGGTTGGAGATGATCAAGGCATCGGTATCCATTTGAACTGTACCTGAGGAATTTGTGTTGTTTTTTGTCAATGACCAAATTTGGTTCTCTTCATGCTTGGATATGAGCTGAAAAAAACTCGACATTTTTTTGGAATATCAATTCCATCTTTAACCTTGTCCTTGCACAATATCTCACAACCTAAACTGTGTGAAAAACCGGGTCCTGTTTTTGGCTTTTTTCAACTTTTTACAACTATACCACTCTAGAATTCATGTTTGTGAGGTCTATAATGCTAGAAACCTATATTTAGTAGTCCTCAACATGTCCTGATGCTTCTAGGGAGAAATAAATGTTAAAGTTGTAAGTTATGACCAAATCACAAAAATTGTCAAATTCTGTTTTTTAGCCAATTTTAGCTCTTCTATGATTTTTTTGGTGGCTTTCATGATATCCAAATGCAGTTTTGATTTTCTATGTCGCATATTGTAACATAAAGCTAATATTCCTTGAGTTTTGGGGCACCTAATACCCTATTTTGCATAGTAGAAAATGATGGTTGATTTTTTCAATTATATAAGAAAACGAAACATTCTAGTATATCAAGTATAGCTTTTTCAATATTGTTAGTTTCTTGTGACAACTACATGCATTTTGTAGGTAGTAACCATATCTGGTCATAAGGATCAAATTTGGCTAGATATTGAATAGTTTCTATGGGATTCTACAACTCATAATGTTGAACCCAGTTTTTTCATGTTTGCTGTATTTAGCACTTCATCTTTGTCCCCAAGATTCCCCTTGGTAAGAGATGTAGTATTCTTTTGACATGCTCCATGGCTCCTTAAGAACCTAAAGGACAATAGGGAACTAAGAAAACATGCATATATTATTTGTATTGAGCGTGGCTATAGAAACTTTGATGATAGGTTTGCAAAATGGTAAAAATCCAACTTTTTTGTACCTATTTCTTTTGGCAAAACAAAAAATAGTGAGTGAGAAGCAATCATATGTGCTGATCACCAACCCATTGAAGTTAACTAGGGAATTTATCTCAAGTCCTACAAAAATCCCTAATCTTATTTTTATGCAACAAAACATAAGAAATGACTGTCTTGATGAAAATGTACTGGTCCATCAAATTTGGAGGCTTGGTGTGACCAAAAGATGATAAATTTTACAAGTTTCTTATTTTTTCCATGTGTAGTAGGCCTTGAACTATAACCTCATGAAAGGATTTTACAAAATGAGTGGATCTACTATGGTTTTGGAAGTTTTTTTCAAAACCCTGAAAGAACACTTTTATGTCCTGTTAGGTTACCAACCTAGTGTTAAGACCATTGAGATTGTCATCTCTCGTAGAAGCCGTTTTCAAACATCTCATGCACTCTGTGGGAGTCTTAAATGAAGATATAGTCTTCTTCACTTGTTGCTCTTCTGCACAACTCAGAACCCATGGACCTTTTAGTATAGCAAACTTTCCATTTGGTTTAAGTCAAGGCCACATCTCTGGCATTCGACCCACAGCTTGCAAGTCATCTCTTTGGGCCTTGCTCTTATTTTTTCCAGTGATGGTTTTCCATATGATCTCCCCCACATTCTTGAAGATGTGCATTGGGCTGAGCAAATGATTAATCAGCAGGTCACTCCAGTACGGGAGTTCATGGAAAATAGAAAGTCTTTTCATTCAAGGTGGCATCCAATCTCCCCTCTCTAGCCACATGTTTTTCAAATTGCTCTCTTTCAATGGATGCATGTCATGTTTGTATATGTTTGGTCCACGTAGCTCATGTCCCTCACGCAAAAATCTACCAAGCTCCTCGTAAACTATCTTGCTCAAATGCTCAGAGCGGAGAAAGCCAAGTCGAGAACCACATTTTGGACATGCATGATTGCCAGAGTAACTCAAGCCTGAAACATCACAAAATTAAAATATAAAAGTGTTGGCATAGCCAGGAATCACATGTGTGTGAGGGTTTTAAAGGCACTTACATGAGCACTCACCGAAGCCTGGACAATCGTGCATGGTCCACATGAGAATGCCTTGCACATGTACATTCCGTCGTCCGATTGGTTGGGAGATATCAAACACATCAATTCCTGTCCACACGATTTGGAGCTCTTCTATAAGGGGTGTCAGATAAACGTCCATGTTCTTTGCTTTGTACTTTCCTGGGACGATCAATGACAACAACAGATATCCCTTCTTGATAGCGAGCCATGGTGGAAGATTATAATTAACAAGACAAATAGGCCACATGCTCCATGACGAACTCCGTAATCCGAATGGGTTTACTCCGTCCATTGCCAAACCAAAGTGGATACATCAAGGCTCGTTCTTAAATATAGGCCAACTTTCCTCTATGTGATTCCATGCACAAGAGTCACCAGGTACCCGCATCACATCATCTGTCGATCTAGTATTTGAGTGCCATGTCATCAAAATGGCTATGGACATGCTCTTTATTCTTGGAATGATAGGAAAGTGTCGAAGGACCTTTGCAGGGATACATTATCCTTGTGTGTCCTCCCTATACCTATTTGATCCACAATTGGGACATTGTTCCAATTTTGCATACTCATTGTGAAAAAGTATCCAATCATTAGGCCATGCATGTATTTTGTGATAATTCAAGCCCAAATTAGTAAGACAGTAGGGGCTCATAGCGGCTTTTTACCGGGTTGGGTGGGTAGATTAAAACAAGAGTAAGAATTGATCGCAAAGCTAGAACATAATAAAGATGCTTACATCAAAAGAGTGGTAGTAATCCAGAAGGGGCAATATGATGGGGCGTTGAGATCTCAGGATTTCATCAAGCATCTCGGCTCCGAATAAGAAAACAATCTTTTTCTGGTAGAATATCTTTCTATCAATATACACATTGTCAGCCATTTTTGGGTGGAAATGAAGTTGCTAATCCATGCTAAAAACCTTGCTCACTAGCCCCGAGTACATAGATGTACATAATGCTTTGAGTTTTTGGAGTGCTCTTTTAGAATTTATGTACAAAGGCTTGGTTTTGGTCAAGCTGTTGGTTGAGTTTTGGGTTGGTCGAGTTTTCAAAAAATAGTTTTTAATGAGCATTCCGAGCCGTCCATGATAGCTTGCAAATCGGACTCCGACATCATGAGTTAAACGCACTCGAAGTGGATGGTTTTTCACTTAAAAAGTGGCGGGGCGGATGCACGTGGGAAGACAACAAGTGGGCCGACTTGATGGTTTTCTTTTAGCAATGGTATTTCTAGAAATTTCTGGAGTTAGCCGGGGTAATAAGCTCCAAGCCATGCTTTACGACGCTATATTTGGTGGTCGGGGTCACCTGCAACGCTTCCGAGGAAATGGCTCAGGTTGGGGGCAAAATAGAAATTTCAGGTTTGGACATGGGGAAGTTGGGGAGAGCATTTCTCTGCACACCTACAGACACTTTCCAGAGACCTCTTTTTTGGAGCTTTTTGAAAACCCCCGAACTTCAAATGCTTGTAATTTTCTCATTCCTTATCGGAATCAAGCATATGGATGCTCTACGGACATCTACGCGAGCCAATATATACACTAATGTTCTCTAATTCTTCTAATTCCAAGTTTGGTTTCCGCTAGAGATGTTTTTCTCCAAGCTTTACAAGTGTTTAACACAGGTGAATTCGATGGTGCAGCTGTTGTTCTTTCCGACGGTGTGATCGGTGCAAGGCTACAGGGGCATTCATTTTCATTGTCATTTGCACTCCACATTGTTTTGGTGCCCCCACGGAGGAGAAATCGTTATGTGCTCCAATTTTTGCAAAATTTGTCCACTATGCAGGCAGAGAATGTAAAGGGGATGTGGGTCCTTATGGACAACCGCCTATGTATGTGCTATTTGTGGATATTATTTCAGGCGGTCGTTTAATTTGAATTGAAGCCTTTGTGAGGGTCGTGAGGTTTTGTGAAGCCGAGCATTGGGGGCCGGGTTACCCAGTGTGAGGTGGATCAAGTACTAGAGCGATCCATCGACATCCCTTGAGTTTTCGACGTCACATGTAAGTGTTTTTGTGGCAATCAAACATGGCAGACGAGTTCCCACAGTTTCATGGATTGCCTAATGAAAATGCACAGATGTTTATTGAAAATTTGGAAGTCAATTTCTTATTGTGCAATATACTATACCAAGTTGCGGCTGCTGCAATATAGCTTACAGGATGAGGCAAAAGTTTGGTTACACAATTTTGAGGAGTTGATGCAGGCACAAAACCCAAGGGTGGTTTTGGACTACAATCGTGTGAAGCAAGCTTTCCTGGCACAATACCAATCCATTGAAGCACCTGACAAAGTTTGGCATGAAATTTTGGGGTACACTCATAAGGCTAATCAAAGCGTGGATGATTTTGTCATGCAGTTTACCCGTTTATGGGATAACTGGTCTCGAGCTTTGGGAAATGAAATTCTGCCGGCCATGTTAAAGAAGGATCATTTTTTAGCCAATCTCAAGGGAGGTCTGAAGTTCAAAGTTGAGCTAAAAAGGCCTGTTACTTTTGAAGAGGCAATCGTGATTTCCAGGGAGAAAGAATGGAAGGCTCAACGACTCCATGAGTACGGCAAGGCGGTTCGTGTGCAAGCTAATAGTGGCCAAGGTGAAGGAAATCAGGCAGAGACTGGAGTCCCACCCACTCAAAGGGTTGTAGACCCGGAGCAATTACAATGTAATATGCATGACATGATGAACATGATGCAGGAATTCTGACTCAATGTCCTTGGAGGTGGAGGTGGTCGTGGTCGCGGCCGGGGCCGTGTTACAGGAATAGCCCAGCCATATGAAGCTCAACCTAGTGCTAATGCAAGTCGTGGACAGGGTGGCTTTGAGCCACGAGGAAGGTTCATTCCAACTTGTTATAATTGTGGGGAACTTGGTCCTATCAGCACTCATTGTACATGACCAATAAGGATGGGAGGTGATATGTTTCCACTTCCTCAATAGATCCCTAACAGGGCCAATGATTATGCATTGGATATATGGGGAGATCAAGGTACTGGACAGGAAAATCAAGCCTCAACCTCTGGTGGTCATGTGGGTATTGTGCGGGTAGAAAAGAAAGACATAGATGTGTTGCCACTAGGCAAAAGAGAAAGGGAAGGCTATGCAGCACCATGGCCTAGTCGAAAGAAAGGGAAGGAGAAGGAGGGTAAAGATGTGAAATCCAAGAGAAAGAGAAAGCCTTGTAGACGATTTGAAGTGGCAGATTTGCCTTTGGGAGAAGGCCAAACAGCTTACAGTTTAAAGGAAGACCTGATTGGGAGGAAAGTAGATTGTACTTTTGGACAGTTGATGAATATGGTGCCCAAACTTAAAAGGAAGTGGAAGTCATTAGTAAATCCAGAAAAAGAGCCGAAGCATGGACAAGTCAGAGCGTTGTCCGTGGGAGAGTTACTCGACATCTGTCCTGTCGTGAACTCTTGGCACAAAGGTGTGGGCATGGGAGAAGCCTACATTGATGGAGGTGCTCAAGCTTGTGTGATCACACAGTCATTTGTTGAGAGACTGGGTCTCATCACATGCGGAAGCTCTGGGTTTCAGATTCGACTAGCAAACCATGCCAAGGTGAAATGTTTGGGGATGATCAAGAATTTGGAAGTTGAAGTCTTTCACGTGAAAGTTATGGTGAAGTTTCATGTTATGCCAGCCTTGGTTGAGAGCCGTTGGTGCCGTGCAAGATTGGGGCAAGGGCACAATCGGTGTACATGGCAAGAAGGGTGAAAAGAGGGTGTTTGACATGACTACCAAACAACCTATGGCACTTGAATATGTGAGTGAGAATGATGAGTCTGAAACTACCAGTGATGATAGTTCTGAAGACTCAAAAAGTAGCACTACTTCAAGTTCCATTGATGAGGGTGAAGTGCCATTCTTGTTGTTGGACGAGGAATAGAGAGAAGTTAGTGAAGTGCTACAATTATCAAGGAATATAAATGCTTCAAGCCGTTTAGAGAGACTTGAAGAGTTGATGTAACCTAAATAGGAACTGCCAGTGAAGAAAGAGTTGATTCAAAATATGCTGAGTACTGATCTGACACAAGGAGAAAGAAGGGAGTACTTAGCAATGTTGGACATGTTTCCAAATCTTTTTATTACCTCATATCAGGAAATAAGGGGTTTTGTTGGGGATCCTCTGAAGATCGAGCTAGTTGAAGGGGAAAAACCAATCAGACAGAAGTTAAGGAGAATGGGCAAGGAGCAATTAAATGCTTTAAAGGAAGAAGTGGATAAGCTTTTGGATGCAGGGCTCATTGTGCCAGTGGATAATGCTGAATGGGTAAGCCCTGTAGTAGTCACCCCAAAGAAAGATGGGCGTTGGAGAGTATGTGTTGATTACAAGCCACTAAATGCGGTGACCAAGAAAGATCCTTACCCTCTGCCTTTTATTGATCAATTGCTAGATGCAGTGGTGGCTTGTTTTGAGAGATACAGTGTCTGTGATGGGTATTCAAAATACTTTCAGCTCATCCTTGCTCCTGAAGATAGGAAAAAGACTACTTTTATCAATAGACTGGGTCCTTGCCCCATTTCTTGGGAAGTTTGTCAAAGGGTTCATAGATGATTTTTGTGTATACAGTTCAAGGAAAGAGCATGCTCAAAAGCTTGAAATGACGTTTGCAAGGTATGATGAATGCAGGGGTCAATTAAACCTTTAAAAATGTCATTCGGCGCAGCCAAGGGTGAAGCTTCTTGGACACGTGATTTCAAACAATGGGATTGAAGCAGATCTAGAGAAAGTGGAAGCCTTATTATTGCTGTCATCCCCAAAGGATACAAGACAATTGGCTACTTTCATTCAGAAGGTTAAATATCTATCTCGATTCATACCTTTGGCATCACAGTTATTGTACCCACTGCAGCAAGTGGTTAAAAATGATCCATTGGAGTGGACACAAGATTGTGAACAAGTTTTCGACAAGGTCAAAGAAGTTTTGAGCACACTGCCTATTATGCAAGCTCCTGATTGGGAGAAAGAATTTTATGTTAACCCGTCAGTTGGAGATGATGCCATTGGGGCTATGCTATTGCAAAAAGGGAAGGAGTCCAAGTATATGAAGCCTATTTATTATGCTAGCTGAGTTAAAACCCCACATGAAAGAGAGTACTCAGAGATTGAGTTGGTGATGATCAGTATGGTATAAGCTTGCAGACAATTCAGGCATTACCTATTGGAAAAGTCGTTCACTTTTCTCACCAGCTATTCATTGCTGCCTCAGTTGTTTAATAACTCAAATATATCAAAGATAGTGATGAAATGGGTTATAGAACTGCACGACTTTCAATTCACTTTCTTGTTAGAAGAGAGTACTCGAGCTACCCTGGCAGATTTACTCACTTACAAAGAGACTCCTGTTTTGGTTAAGGAAGAGGTGGTGCAAAGAAAGAAGGTCGAAACTCTTGCTATATCCAATGCTTCACTGTTATATTTTGATGGCTCTTATCAAAAGAAGTCATGAAGCTACTTCTAGAGGGATTGTTGTCTATGATGCACAAGGAAATCTTGTGAGGAAACAAGGGTTAAAGATTGATGCGAAAAGTAATAATGAACCAGAGTACATGGCCCTTGAGGGCGGTCTGCACATTTGCTTACAGTTGGGAATTAAACGCCTGCAAGTCAAAGGAGATGCGTTGTTGGTTGTGAAGTAGGTATTGGGGGTGTGGAAAAATAAGAACCCTAAGTTGAAAAATTTGTGTTTCAAAGTGAAATCTTTGCCTAAAAAGTTTGAGGCATGGAGTTTACAGCATATTGAGAGGTCTCAGAATGAAGAAGCTCATGATGCTACCCAAGAAATGATCACTTGTGTGTTTGTGTTGAAGGCTGATGCCCCTCTATACCAAGAGTGTGTGTTCGGTTGTTATAGAGGCGTTCTGTGTGTTTCCATCCCGCTCACAACGGTATTTATGCTCTGCACCATTTAAGTTTTCCAATTGATATGTGCCATTTTCAAATTTATTTACAACAGTAAAAGGACCTTCCCACTTATAATATGAAACTTTTTCTGAAAAGTATTGTCTAGTTTACTATTGTACCACAACACAAGATCACCCTTTTCAATTCCTTTATCCTTGACGCATCCATTGGCACTCATCTGAGCCTTCTTTGACACTTCTTCATAATGACTCAAGGCCAAAATTCTATCGAACTGCAAGCATTGTAAATGCAACAACCTTTTTCGCCAAGCATCTCGCTGCTCTTCACCTTCCAATGACAACCACTTAAGTGCAAGGATTTCCACTTCAATAGGCAATAAAGCTTCCTTGCCATAAATCAAGTGATAAGGGGAAAACCATGTGCTTGTTTTGATAGCGGTTCTATAAGACCATAGTGCACAAGGCAACTCTGAATCCCAAGTCTTCCCATGTGTTTGAGTCATTTTTGTCAAGATATTCACTAACTCTCCATTGAATCTCTCATTAAGACCATTGCATTGTGGATAATAAGGAGAACTGTACCTATGTTGTATATTAAGCTTTCCACAAAGGAAATCAAACAACTCTCCTCTAAATCCTGGTCCCCGATCAAAAAATAGTTCCAAAGGCACACCAAACTTGCAGCATATATCTTCGTACACAAACTTCCCCATTTCTTTCCAGGTAATCTGTTTGACAGCCTTAGCTTCTTCCCAGTTGTGTCCGTACTTCTCCACGTGCAAATATTGACCCCATTCGGCCTCCTGACGCCACTAGATGCCATTTGACGCACCTGCTTACCTCATGTCGTCGGCCCGTGGATAGCTTCCTCAAGAAGTTTTACGCGCTACCAACACCTCATTATTGTAGAAAAAACACACTGGTGCTGGTAATAGTGAAAATCGCTGCACTATGTACACCCTGTCCTACCTGTACAAATGTGGGCCCCACGTAACCACGGGCAATCCTTTATTCGATGCACCACACATGGATATGTACATATGCGCAATTCCTTGCTCCAAAAAACTCCTGACACTGTGTTAATGGTTACATATTGGGTGGAAATGAAGTTGCTAATCCATGCTAAAAAGCTTGCTCACTTGCCCCGAGTACATAGATGTACATAATGCTTTGAGTTTTTGGAGTGCTCTTGTAGAATTTATGTACAAAGGCTTAGTTTTGGTCAAGCTGTTGGTTGAGTTTTGGGTTGGTCAAGTTTTCAAAAAATAGTTTTTAATGAGCATTCCTAGCCGTGCTTGATAGCTTGCAAATCGGACTCCGACATCATGAGTTACACACACTCGAAGTGGATGGTTTTTCACTTAAAAAGTGGCGGTGGATGCACGTGGGAAGACGGCAAGTGGGACGACTTGATGGTTTTATTAAGCAATGGTATGTTTAGAAATTTCTGGATTTATCCGCGGAAATAAGCTCCAAGCCATGCTTTACGGCGCTATATTTGGTGGCCGGGGTCACCCGCAACGCTTCAGAGAAAATGTCTCAGGTTGGGGGCAAAATAGAAATTTCAGGTTTGGACATGGGAAGGTTGGGGAGAGCATGCCAAGTGGCAATGGAATAACCCCACATGGGGGGGAGCACGTGAAAATTGGAGTGTATAAGGGGGGGAGTGGGTACCCCGTAAGGGTGTATCAAAGGAGTTAATGCAGCTTCTTGGCCTTGCTTGAGAGGGCTCGTGGGATTTGGCGAGAGGACGGGGCACCCAATTTTTTCTCCCACTACCCATATTTTGGTCCCCGGACACTACCCCCCCCCCCCACTTGCCTTGGTCAAAAAGTGACCGACATCCCATTTTTTACCCAAAAAAGGCTCAAAATGGACCAATAAAAAGGTGCCTAAAGGAGGAAATGAAGTCGCCTAAGAGGGGAGAGAAAATCCATTGGGATAAGAGCCAAAAAATCCCCCTTTAATGGCTGCATTTCTCTGCACACCTACAAACACTTTCCAGAGACCTCTTTTTTGGAGCTTTCTAAACACACTCGAACTTCAAATGCTTGTATTTTGATCTTTCCTTATCAGAATCAAGCATGTGGATGCTCTGCGGACATCTACGCGAGCCAATCTGTACACTCATTTTCTCTAGTTCTTCTAATTCCAAGTTTGGTTTCCGCTAGAGCTATTCTTCTCCAAGATTTACAAGTGTTTAACACAGGTGAATTCGACGGTGCAGCTGTTGTTCTTTTCGACAGTGTGATCGATGCAAGACTATAGGGGAATTCATTTTCATTGTCGTTTGCACTCCACAACATTTACATGCATGTGTTGCAAGAAACAGAAAGCAAATACTTCTGGCCTATTGTTATTATCCATGTCGGGTGTAGGGCAAGGATCTTGCGCACTAGGGTTGCGTACCTCAGGTGTTGACGAGGTGACACCTTCACCACATGCTCCTAACTCTTGTAGAAGTCCGCACAATCCTCCACATTAGGTTCAAAACAGACTGGGCGAGAAGAGTCTACCTCAATCGGCTTTCCATTCTGCATGCGGCGACGACACTTGGGTGGTCGAACTTCATTTGAACTCTCCAAGCCTAGAGAGAGTGTAGTCCCACTTGCGTCCACCAAATGCTTTAGGCTTTTGGACTTGGACTTTGTGGTTAATGTGGTTGACGACTCCTCTTGAACCATTAGAGAGAAAACACTTGGTGCTACAGAAACTCTGACTGTCGTCAGAGTGCCGCAGTTTTCAAAAGCAAAACTCACCGTTCTTTCTTAACCTCCTCTGTCGGCACTCATTGACAGAATGTTGTGGTTGAAAGAAGTTATGGCACTTCATAGGCCTCCCACCGGATGCTCTCAATTTGTGGTTAGAACAAGAAACACAAGATGGGGAGCTTACCTCTTGAATACTGACAACACTACAGCCTGGCAGTAGTACTTCAATGAAGGCGGCTAGTGCCTCCTTAGTCTCTTCCTCTTCCGTCCTCCAATTAGAGAATTCCTTAAGCCATTCGTCCATGATTGATGGTATGTGTTACTTTTAGCATTGTAGACTGAAGGTTTCCAAGAAGCCCTCCTTAGTGGGGGCACCAAATGATCCGGGGTGCAAAGTGCGAGCGAATCCCGACGGCCTCTAAAATGCCGGGAGCCGATGCACGCCGCGAGCCGGTCACGATAAAGGGAACAAGGGGCACCACCTAGCTTTGAACGGCTAGGATGCAGACAACGGTGATTTGAAATATCACAAATTCTACACACACACACACACACACACACACACACACACACACAGAGAAAAGAGAGAATAGACAAGTGATGAAAACCCTTGGGGGTGTGGGGGAGAATTATTCTCTTGCCATATTTACAGCAACCTTATTTCCGGCGAGGTGGCACATCATGGTGATAGAGAGATAGAGGGAGAGATAGTGAACCTACTAGGTGCGTTCTCTAGAGATGACTCGGTGATGTGAAACTTGCTACCAAGAATGTGTGTGGGTGCGCATCGACCATTGGAGTTGAGAGGTGGACGTAGCTCCCTTTACATGATGCAATTCCCAAAACAAACCATTACACAAAATCCCCCCTCTTGTGACACAAACATTGCCAATTCCTCCCACTAAAACTCTACCAAGTGTTGACCTCTCATGAGCTACCCCCCCCCCCTTGATAGTGAACTCTCAGTGCCCTTTTATAGCTGCTTAGATCAGGGTAATCCGATTTGATTAGGGTAAGCTAATCGGGGAGACAAAGCAAAGCGGTGGGCCCGGGGTGGTTGACCCTTGCTTTGTCTTGGGAGTTATTAAAATGAAAACGTCTAGGTGGGCCTTTGTGACCATCACCTAGAGAGAGGGAAATTTACAAGTTGGGATCTTTTTACAAGGCTTGGGTGAAAACTAAAAAATGATGATAATAACCTACGGTTTACTGAAGAGGGCGTCGTGGTCACGTGATGTCGGTGAATGGTAGCTTTGGCAGTGCGTCGTTGTAGAATATTCGTCTCTTTGGGGTCGGTCAGGGCATGCCTTCGGTGCCTTTTCTCTTTTTGGTGTCGGTGTTGCGTGATTTGGGTCGTCCTCCTTTTTGATGATGTCTCCGTTGCTGGTGAATCCTCCGTATTTTTGTATTTACATTGGTGTGTGTGTTTATGGGTGCGTGTGTATGTAAGGGTGAGTGCGAGTAGGCGTGTGTGTGTGTGTGTATATATATATATATGTGTGTATTCGTATTGGCATATGGGTGAACGTTAATTACCGAGTCAAAAGAGATGGTGAGAGAGCGTGAGACGAGGGAGTGTGTGTGTGTGTGTGTGTGTGTGTGTGTGTGTGTGTGTGTGTGTGTGTGTGTGTGTGTGTGTGTGTGTGTGTGTGTAGGTGAATGTGTGTATTTGTATATGTGAGCGTGTGTGTGTGTAGGCGGGAGAGTGTGCCGTGTAGATGAGGGTGTGTGAACGAAAGTGTGTGTGTGAAAATGAGGGTTTATATATATATATATATACTAAAATTAATTTTTTTCTTTGCAGGCCTGTTGACGGCTCAGAGCGATGGAGAGAGTGGAGGACGTGAGCGAGACGAGGGGGTGTGTGGTGAGTGTGTGTGTGTGTGTGTATGTGTTTTAGAGAGAGAGAGAGAGTTCCTGTTTTGCGCCTTCGGGCTGGAGAACAAAAGACAGCGAGAGAGTGTTGAGTTGCCTACACGGGCTGTGTGCGAGAGAGAGAGAGAGAGAGAGAGAGAGAGAGAGAGAGAGAGAGAGAGAGAGAGAGAGAGAGAGGTTGAGTGGATGAGGTGGTGAGGGAGGGTGAGTGTTAGGGTGCGGGTGTGTGTGTGTGGATGAGAGAGAGAGAGAGAGGTCCTTATCTTGCATGCCTTCGGGCTGGAGCCATGAGCGGCTGAGAGAGAGAGAGAGAGAGAGAGAGAGAGAGAGAGAGAGAGAGAGAGTGAGAACGTGAGGTGTGGAAACAAGCCTGCATGGGCTGTGATGAACAGCGTGTCACACACACACACACACACACGGAGAGAGAGAGAGAGAGAGAGAGAGAGAGAGAGAGAGAGAGAAAATATCCGGGGCCCTTGTTGCTCGACAGAGAGCGTGGGAAGAGGAGGGGGGGGGTGTTTGGCAATGGAGTGCGGTAAGGGGGGTGTGTGGTGAGAGAGAGAGGGAATATTATCCAGGCCCATCTTGCATGGTAGTTCAAGGACGAGAGGAGGGGAGAGACTCGATGGGGTGGGGAGAGAGGGAGAAGGAGTAGCGGGCCAGGGGAGCGAGAAAGTGAGGCCGAGGGAAGGGTGAGAGAGAGAGAGAGATAGTTTCGGGCTATTGGCTTGCACAGAGAGTGAGGGAGGGAGTGTGAGAGGGTGATGGTGAGCGTATGGATAAGAATAAGGGAGAGAGAGAGAGAGAGAGAGAGAGAGAGAGAGAGAGAGAGAGAGAGAGAGAGAGAGAGAGAGAGAGAGAGAGTTCGTATGCGGCTGTGGGCTCGACACAGAGGGAGCACAAGAGAGGAAGCGCGAGAGAGGGGAAAACTCCAGTCCGCTCCTGGCTGAGGGTGGCAAGTAAGGTGGGGGGGGTCATTGAGGGTCAACGAGGTGTTCAGCCAAGAGAGTGTTCAGCCTCTTGTAGGCAACGAGGGAGATAGAGAGAGAGGATGGCCGAGCATTGTGCCATGTGGGCCGCCGACACGAGCTAGAAAGAGAGCGACTTGTCAGAGAGTGAGGGAGGGATTGTGGGACAGAGAGTGTGTGCCGAGAATTGAGAGAGGGGAAGAGGGAGGTCTGTAGAGAAAATGAGAGAGAGAGAGAGAGAGAGAGAGAGAGAGAGAGAGAGAGAGAGAGAGTGGGATATTTCATTCGATGCCCGTGGGGCCTTTTCTCCGAGAAAGGGGAAGAGAGCTGGATCGATGGGGGGAGAGATGGAGAGAGAGAGAGATAGTGAAGAAGAGAGAGAGAAAGAGAGAGATAGTGAAGAAGAGAGAGAGAAAGAGAGAGAGAGAGAGAGAGAGAGAGAGAACTACGACGGCCCGCCAGGGGAATAAAACAAGAGGGAGAAAGAGAGATGGCGGACTGCTAGGCTTGGGTATGGACGAGCTAGGGCAGTGAGGTTGGTCAGGGCATTGCCGAGCCTTCCGATGGTGTCGCCAAGGCTTTGACAGAGGAAAAAAATAACCTTTTTTTTTTTCTTTGATTTCCAAAAATCGGCTATCAGTGGGAACCCGGCCCAAGCTTGAGGGGCTTAAGGACCGATCTTGTGCTACGAATCAGGCCTAAGGTTGAGGGGCTTGAGGTGTCAAAAAGTCAATAAGTATCCCTACAAGGAGGGGGCGAGCCCTACAAGCTGGGAGCATGGGAGAGAACACACATACCCTTACTCAAGGCAAACCTAGACCAAGGAGGCAACAAGGACACATGCCAAGCTCCTCTTCATGTTGCCCTCATGGTGTGCCTAAAGCCTATTGGTTGGCCTCCCAAAGGGGTCCAATGATAAATTAGTTAATTTAATTAAATTTTTTTTCATTTAACAAGTCCTCTATCTCAAATTAGAAAGGGGGACACATGTCTCAAGGCTAGCATGCTTTCTTGATATGCACCATGCATGTGATTGGTCAGGTTTGAAGGGGTCCAATAAGCTTCTTTCATGAGCTAGAAGAGGGGGTCGACCAAGGAAGCTAGGGGCTAGCTTCGGGGGGTATAAGCCCCCCCCCCCCCCCCCCCCCCCCCCCCCCCCCCCCCACACACACGCACACACACACACACTGATTGTGTAAAGTGCAAAGTGCAAGAGCTTCATCTCCTTCTCCAAGCTAGTAGAGAAGTTGAGAGCCTACACCAACACTCTTGGCTATGGAATACAAATTCAACCAAGAGCCATGCTTCAATGCTTAAGCTTTCCATCCTCTCCATCTTCATTACTATGCTATTTGTATGCTAGCAAGAAGAGTGGTGATAAGTGAGGAGCTATTTCTTTCTCCTATGAATGTTTCTTCTTCCTCTTCCCTACCCTCATTCCTCGCTAGCTCTCTCCACCTTTGAAGGTGTTTGAGGCCTTGGGAATGAGGCTGCGGATAGTTAATGCTTTTTTGCAAAGTCTATGTTATGCTCGTGATGCATGAATCTTTCCATCTTCATTGCATCACCTAGGTCACAAGGAACACAAAGATTGTATTGTACCAAGTCTCTCTTGATGGGAGAATCTATAATACAAAAGCCTATGGGAGGGGGGACCGGCTCCACATAAATCTGGTCCTCAACTGTTGTCAAGTTCTCTAAACTCTCTCTCTTGCAAAAGTATTGTCCATGCCAAGTTAATTAACTACTATGATTATGTTGCTAGCATCAATTAAGTTCACCTTCTATGTTCTCAAAGTAGTCTCACAAAAATGCTCTCTTTAGTTCTCCTAATTCCAATATTCTCAAAGTTCATAGTCCATTTCCATTACAGGATCTAACACTTTTTCCATTTGCACTAATGAAGACTATAGCGATCCTCGTTGTTGGTGGCGCTCTATTTACAATTCTTTTCGTGTTCCTATTTTGTGGTCTCATCTTGATCTAGTGGGTCTTTAGGGAAGGTGATTCAATGCTCTATGTTTCACTGGGACTTATGTCTAGTGACTCAATTGGGAATGAGTGACATACCTTTGAACTTTCCCTTCATTCATGGTTTTTTGAAATCTTGATCTTCTTTATTTCTTTTATTAATGGTACTTCCTTGTCCTAACTTTTGTGGTTGCTACCTATCATGTTTTAATTGCATTATATGTTACCTAATCAACTTCAAGCTCCTTAAGGGCTCATTTGGTTGGAGATGATCAAGGCATCGGTATCCATTTGAGTTGTACCTGAGGAATTTGTGTTGTTTTTTGTCAATGACCAAATTTGGTTCTCTTCATGCTTGGATATGAGCTGAAAAAAACTCGACATTTTTTTGGAATATCAATTCCATCTTTAACCTTGTCCTTGCACAACATCTCACAACCTAAACTCTGTGAAAAACCGGGTCCTGTTTTTGGCTTTTTTCAACTTTTTACAACTATACCACTCTAGAATTCATGTTTGTGAGGTCTATAATGCTAGAGAACTATATTTAGTAGTCCTCAACATGTCCTGATGCTTCTAGGGAGAAATAAATGTTAAAGTTGTAAGTTATGACCAAATCACAAAAATTGTCAAATTCTGTTTTTTAGCCAATTTTAGCTCTTCTATGATTTTTTTGGTGGCTTTCATGATATCCAAATACAGTTTTGATTTTCTATGTCGCATATTGTAACATAAAGCTAATATTCCTTGAGTTTTGGGGCACCTAATACCCTATTTTGCATAGTAGAAAATGATGGTTGATTTTTTCAATTATATAAGAAAACGAAACATTCTAGTATATCAAGTATAGCTTTTTCAATATTGTTAGTTTCTTGTGACAACTACATGCATTTTGTAGGTAGTAACCATATCTGGTCATAAGGATCAAATTTGGCTAGATATTGAATAGTTTCTATGGGATTCTACAACTCATAATGTTGAACCCAGTTTTTTCATGTTTGCTGTATTTAGCACTTCATCTTTGTCCCCAAGATTCCCCTTGGTAAGAGATGTAGTATTCTTTTGACATGCTCCATGGCTCCTTAAGAACCTAAAGGACAATAGGGAACTAAGAAAACATGTATATATTATTTGTATTGAGCGTGGCTATAGAAACTTTGATGATAGGTTTGCAGAATGGTAAAAATCCAACTTTTTTGTACCTATTTCTTTTGGCAAAACAAAAAATAGTGAGTGAGAAGCAATCATATGTGCTGATCACCAACCCATTGAAGTTAACTAGGGAATTTATCTCAAGTCCTACAAAAATCCCTAATCTTATTTTTATGCAACAAAACGTAAGAAATGACTGTTTTGATGAAAATGTACTGGTCCATCAACTTTGGAGGCTTGGTGTGACCAAAAGATGATAAATTTTACAAGTTTCTTATTTTTTTCATGTGTACTAGGCCTTGAACTATAACCTCATGAAAGGATTTTACAAAATGAGTGGATCTACTATGGTTTTGGATGTTTTTTTCAAAACCCTGAAAGGACACTTTTATGTCCTGTTAGGTTACCAACCTAGTGTTAAGACCATTGAGATTGTCATCTCTCGTAGAAGCCGTTTTCAAACATCTCATGCACTCTGTGGGAGTCTTAAATGAAGATATAGTCTTCTTCACTTGTTGCTCTTCTGCACAACTCAGAACCCATGGACCTTTTAGTATAGCAAACTTTCCATTTGGTTTAAGTCGAGGCCACATCTCTGGCATTCGACCCACAGCTTGCAAGTCATCTCTTTGGACCTTGCTCTTATTTTTTCCAGTGATGGTTTTCCATATGATCTCCCCCACATTCTTGAAGATGTGCATTGGGCTGAGCAAATGATTAATCAGCAGGTCACTCCAGTACGGGAGTTCATGGAAAATAGAAAGTCTTTTCATTCAAGGTGGCATCCAATCTCCCCTCTCTAGCCACATGTTTTTCAAATTGCTCGCTTTCAATGGATGCATGTCATGTTTGTATATGTTTGGTCCACGTAGCTCATGTCCTTCAGGTAAAAATCTACCAAGCTCCTCGTAAACTATCTTGCTCAAATGCTCAGAGCGGAGAAAGCCGAGTCGAGAACCACATTTTGGACATGCATGATTGCCAGAGTAACTCAAGCCTGAAACATCACAAAATTAAAATATAAAAGCGTTGGCATAGCCAGGAATCACATGTGTGTGAGGGTTTTAAAGGCACTTACATGAGCACTCACCGAAGCCTGGACAATCGTGCATGGTCCACATGAGAATGCCTTGCACATGTACATTCCGTCGTCCGATTGGTTGGGAGATATCAACCACATCAATTCCTGTCCACACGATTTGGAGCTCTTCTATAAGGGGTGTCAGATAAACGTCCATGTTCTTTGCTTTGTACTTTCCTGGGATGATCAATGACAACAACAGATATTCCTTCTTGATAGCGAGCCATGGTGGAAGATTATAATTAACAAGACAAATAGGCCACATGCTCCATGAAGAACTCCGTAATCCGAATGGGTTTACTCCGTCCATTGCCAAACCAAAGCGGATACATTAAGGCTCGTTCTTAAATATAGGCCAACTTTCCTCTATGTGCTTCCATGCACAAGAGTCACCAGGTACCCGCATCACATCATCTGTCGATCTAGTATTTGAGTGCCATGTCATCAAAATGGCTATGGACATGCTCTTTATTCTTGGAATGATAGGAAAGTGTCGAAGGACCTTTGCAGGGATACATTTTCCTTGTGTGTCCTCCCTATACCTATTTGATCCACAATTGGGACATTGTTCCAATTTTGCATACTCATTGTGAAAAAGTATCCAATCATTAGGCCATGCATGTATTTTGTGATAATTCAAGCCCAAATTAGTAAGAAACATTTTAGCGGTTGGACGGGTAGGGGGCATGTGATTCGTTTCTGGCAAGATTTTCTCATTGAGCAACCTGTCGCAAGTCAGCCCTTTGATAACTTTATATGAACTGTAATTTGCACTTTATCATGCTTAGGATACAATGTATTTACTTGAAAAGCTCTGTATCTGAGCCGTCAGACCAACCATAGATATACTGCAAATTAAGCATTGCCAACGCGGTATGGAGAACTAAGATTTTTGCACCAGTGTAGAGCGGCATGCATGCAAGACTTTGCATCATCTCACCCTCTTTATCGTTGCTATCATGCCATCGATATGAACGGGATGACTGAGGTTGGTCCACAGTGTCGTCTTCAATGTTGTTGCCTTCTATGTTAGAATCCATGTCAAAGAACGTGTCCAACATCTGCCCCATCTCTACTTCATGAAATGCCGCATCAAGTTTTAGTTGGGAGGACTGATTAGTTGATGACTTCTTGTTTGAAAATCATCTTCTGTGGGATGAAGTTGGAGCAATATCTACTTGCGGAGTTTGACCTTCAATCTCTAGACCATGAGATCGATAACGCAGGTCTTGTAGTTGCTCTATCGGAAAGAGACCGTGATTGCGTATGTGTTGGTCGCAGATTTTTCATTTTCAAAAGATTTGATGCTTGCAATGCGCACAAGGACATGCCATCCTATCGTCTATACTTTATCTACCAATGATGCAACAAATAATTAAAACACTATTTATTATAACTACACACTACTAAGTACATGACAACCTCACATTCTCTAGCCAAGGCCCGATCCCCGCACACCTCGGTCTAGAGGTGCACGAAGATTAGGACCACAGGGTAATAATCTCGTCTTTATTGGTCAATGACTATATATTAAGGTTCTTAAAGTTTGTGTGCACTTTTGAAGTCCGATTACATTTTTTCTACCATTTGCTGCTAGCTCTAACAACCTCATATTCTCTAGCCAGGCCCGATCCCCGCACACCTCGGTCTAGAGGTGCATGGAGATTAGGACCACAAGGTAATAATATCGTCTTTATTGGTCAATGACTATATATCAAATTTCTTGAAGTCCGTGTGCACTTTTGAAGTCCGATTGCGTTTTTCTACTAACCTAACTTATAACCTAAACCTAACCTATAACCTAACCTAATCGAAGACCGTTTGTATTTTTAGAAGTACACGAGTCATCTTTGAAGTCCGGTTGCCTTTTTTCTACTATTAATTTTTCGCTAGCTCTAACTTAACCTATAATCTAACCTAACCTATAACCTAAACCTAACCTTACTTAATATAACCTAAACCTAACCAATAACCTAAACCTAACCTAACCGAAGTTCGTTTGTGTTTTTAGCAGTACACGAGTCATCTTCAAAGTCCGTTTGCGTCTTTTCTACTATTAATTTGTTGCTAGCTCTAACCTGAAGGAGTATGAGCGGAAGTGCGATGCGAGAGAGAGTGCGAGAAGAAGAGCACGACAATATGGTGAACTCGCTCTACTGTAATGTGTAGAGCATAGTGAGTTCTTATTAGGTTTTTACAAAATAATATGTGTACATACCTGGCGGCCCGCCCACTTACCTGGGTGACCACATTGGGCTTTATACCCCAACAACCTCCCACTTAAAGTCCAATGTGGTACTTTAAGTGTGAGAGAAGCTAATATACAAGAGATGTAGAGAAGTGATGTACTATCCTACACCTAACTGCTTGCGAAAATGCACAAAGCTCTCTGAGGGAAGTCCTTTTGTAAGTAGATCAACAGGATTTTCTGTGGTGTGAACTTTGACAAACTGAAGTTGCTTATCCTCGAGCATTTCCCTGATGAAATGATACTTCACATCCACATGCTTTGTCTTTGAGTGATAAACTGGATTGCGAGCCAATTGTATAGCACTTTGACTATCACAATATAACACAGGCATCTCTTCTTTGATTCCCAAATCTGTTACTAGTCGATTAAGACAAATTGATTCTTTGCATGCCTCTGATGCTGCAACATATTCAGCCTCTGTAGTAGACTGAGTAACACAATCTTGTAATCTAGAACGCCATGATACTGCTCCACCAGCCAATGTAAAGACATACCCTGACGTAGACCTTCGGTTGTCTAAGTCGCCTGTATAATCTGAGTCTGTAAAACCCTTTACACTTAGCTCCTGAATCCCATAGCATATACGCATACTCTTTGTAGCTTTCAGGTATCTCAATATTCCTTTCACTGCCTCCCAATGTTTCTTGCCTCGGTTTGACATGTATCGACTTACTACTCCCACTGCAAATGCAATGTCTGGGCGAGTAGCAATCATTGCATACATCAAACTACCCACTGTAGACGCATATGGAATCTTATCCATTTCAGCTTGTTCTTCCTCAGACACAGGACAATCTTGTTTGCTAAGATTCACATATGGTGGCAATGGAACACTCGATGCCTTTCCCTTCTCCATATTGAAACGTTGCAAAACCTTGTCAATATACTCTGTTTGAGATAACCAAATCAACTTCTTTGATCTGTCTCTCTCAATGCGCATACCAAGTATATGACTTGCCTCACCCATGTCTTTCATGTCAAACGATTTTGCCATCTTTGACTTCAAAGCTGAAATTTCTTCCAAGTGCTTGCCAGCAATCAACATGTCATCCACATACAAAATAAGGATCAGCCAACTGCCATTCTTAGCCTTCTTTGTATATAGAGAGTGATCGAACTCACTACGTTTCTAGCCTTGAGAAAGCATAAACTTGTGGAACTTATGGTACCATGCCCTCGGTGATTGTTTTAAGCCATAAAGACTCTTTAACAATTGGCATACTAAATCTTCCTTGCCTTTCTCAACAAACCCTTCTGGTTGCTGCATGTAAATTTTCACATCTAAATCACCATGCAAGAATGTTGTCTTGACATCCATTTGGTGCAACACCAAAACTAATATGGCAACCAGTGCAAGAAAGCATCTCAATGTAGTCATCTTGACCACCGGAGAGAAGACTTCATCAAAGTCAATGCCTTGTTCTTGCTTAAAGCCCTTGGAAACAAGCCTTGCTTTGTACTTTTGTTGAATATCATGAGCGGTGATCTTATACCTGTAAACCCATTTACAAGGTAGAGCCTTTTTGCCCTGTGGTAATTTAACTAGCTTCCATGTCTTGTTTTTATGCAGAGCTGTCATCTCCGACTGCATGGCCAATTGCCAATTCCCGGAGTCCTTCATTTTCATTGCTTCCTTGTAACATGAAGGCTCATTGCAATCAGTCAACATGACATAGTTCATAGATGGAACAAACCTATCAAGAGGTCTCGTGACACATGCAGATCTACACACAATAGGTGGCTCAGGCTCAGCCACAACCTGTGGTTCCACTCTATCTTGTCCCTTCTCCTCTTGAGCCCTGACATTTTGTCTTGCACGTGCAGGTCCATCTTCTTGGAAGACAACTCTTCTAATCTCCTCAACCCTCTCTGGTTTAGAATGATATTTGGATTCATTAAAGTGAACATCATTGCTGCGGACAACCTTTCTGGATTCGGGATCCCAAAGTCTGTACCCCATCTCACCAGAATTACCATAGCCTAGAAAGATGCACTTTCTACTCTTTGGCTCAAGTTTGTTCCTAAATTCCTTTGGAACGTGAGTATATGCCTCACAGCCAAAGACTCTGAGATGCTTGTATGAGGGCATTTTGCCTGACCATACCATCTCTAGAACTGAATCCTTTTGCAAAACCTTGCTAGGAGATCTATTTACAAGATGAACAACTGTTGATACAGCTTCATCCCAAAACCCATTTGGCAGCTGTGCATTAGACAACATACTTCTGACCTTATCTTGTATGGTCCTATTCATCCTCTCAGCAACACCATTTTGAGGAGGATTGTAAGGAGCAGTAAGTTCACGTTTTATACCTTTTGACTCACAAAAGTCCTGAAAGGCCTTTGAAACATACTCTCCACCATTGTCAGTGCGTAAGCATTTAAGCTTCTTGCCACTCTGATTCTCCACAAGTGTCACAAACGTTTTAAAAACACTAAACGCTTCATCCTTGTGCTTGAGAAAGTAAACCCATACTTTCCTCGAGTAATCATCTATAAATGTCATAGAGTAAGAAGCTCCCCCTAGAGATAGGTTAGGCATAGGTCCACACAAATCACTATGAACAAGTGCCAATTGTGTATCTCTTCTACTGCTTCTATGCTTATGTGGTTGTTGTGTTTGCTTACCATACAGACAATGTTCACAGAATTCAAAATCATTAAATGACAAGCCAGGAAAATAACCAGAACGAGACAAGATTTCCATTCCCTTCTTGGACATATGTCCTAACCGGCTATGCCACAAAGAAACGTTCGGCTGCTCGGTTACATTGATTACATTTTTAGAGACATTTGATACATAAATCATGTAAAGTCCTCCAGACTTTACTCCATGTGCGACTGTCATAGAACCCTTGGATATCTTCCACATGTTCTGTCCAAAAGTGGTGATGTAGCCAGCATCATCAAGTAAACCTGTGCTGATCAAGCTCTTTGTAATTGCGGGAACATGTCTCACATTCTTCAGCGTGAAAGAAGAGCCATTCTGAAACTTCAATTGAACATCTCCAACACCTAAGATCTCACATGTCTGCCCATTGCCTAGCCAAACATGATCTTTAGTGGTGACATAAGAGGTAGACCACTCCTTGTTTGGAGACACATGAAGTGATGCCCCTGAGTCTATAATCCAGTCACTCAGTGCATTTCCATAAGATGCTGTAAGAAGAGCTGAGTCCATTGTATTCTTCAAGAAGTAGATGTCTCCTGACACTAGACTGTCATCCTCTGCAACAATGTTTGTCACATTTATTTCTTGAATCTTCACTAAGGACTTGTTCTTCTCACCATGGTTTTGAGCTTTCTCTTTGCCTTTTTCTGCTTTCCATTCTCTGCAGTCTCTTTTCATGTGACCCTTCTTGCCACACTGGTAGCATTCTATGTCACTCTTGCCTTTAGCACTACGGGACTTGCTACGAGACTGATCCCTCTTTCCACCTTTGTACTTTTCTTTGGTCCTTCCCCTGACAACTAAGGCTTTTCCTTTGCCTTTGTCCATTGTCTTTATATTGGTTTCTTCAGTAAGCAGACTTCCTTCTACACCTGCTATGTTCAAACCATCTGGAGGTGCAGAATTACTCAAAGCAATGTGATCAACAGGAACATAGCTCTAACAGGTTCATCAAACTTGACACCTTGAGCTGACAACTGACTATAGATTGTGTTGAATTCATTCAGATGATTGGACATAGGTGTCGCTTCTTTCATCTTCAAGTCAACAAGCTTCTTAAGCCAGTATACCTGTGAAGCTGCACTCTGCTTCTCATAAAGATCACTCAGCTTTAACCATGCTTGATAAGCCGACATCTCGTCTGCTACATTGAAGTAAACGCTTTCTGCCAAAGTCAGCATAATGGTAGAAAGTGCCAATTCATCCATTTCGCTCCATTCATCTTCGTCCATATCTTCTGGTTTTATCCCCTTGAGCTTTATAGGTTTTATCTACTACTTTTGTACCAACCCATGCCAAATCTGCTTCTTCCACAATGGGAAATTGGTTCCATCCAGTTTCTTGATATTGTAAAGAGCAGTGTCCTGTGATCTAGCCAAAGCTACGCTTCACAGTAGTTTACTTTCCTGGGAAAAATTCGACAGAGTTTCCCTTGTAAACTGACCTTTGAACCAATATCAACCTGTCAAATGAACCAAGAAAGCTTCAGATTCTACAGAAATTTTGGCAGAGTCTCCTTTGTAAAATGGCTCTGGTGTACTAAAAAACAGACCAAAAACAGCTCAGAAAACCACTATCTCTCTAACACTGTAAGCCGTGGGTAAACCTGTCTTGCACCTGTACTGTCTCTCACTGTCCTGTAAGCATAGACTACGACAATGCCTCAACGGCAGTAAAGCAAAGATGCAATCCCAACTGTCTAACTCACAGTCAATACATCCTAGCTGCCTATCTAAGGGTGCTCGAGGGATCGCTCCAAGACCTGTATCACCGAATGGATCTCAACATTCGAGAATCCCCCAACTCAATAAAACCTCACTCGACCCTCAACAAAGGCTGCAGTAAATCTGACAGTACATAGACTTCCCACAAAGTCATACATCCACAAATTTCCCACTGTATACTGTAACCGCTGCGGTGGTTGTTTGCTGCGTGACTCACAGCCAGCAAACCCTCAACAGACATACATCATCTTTGACAATATATCCCATGTGGAAGTACCTGCAATGTCAGGATGAAATCTGGAATATCAAGCAGCAAACACAAGCTACCTGATGAACTAGTGGATGTCACCTACAATCTGTGTGTAGATGCGCCTGTGTCGTATGTGACACGCCTCCAAGAACTGTGAGCCGCCCTTCGATGTGTAGACAGCCACAAATCAACACTCTGGGAGTGTCGATATCCTCAACACCTGCAGTCGTAGGCCAAAAACCCCAAATTTGTAGATGTTAACCCTTACGGCTCACGGCTCACGGACACCCCATCACCTACGACGGACGTGTATTATGTATTTGGTAGAGTCAGGTACCGGGCTTGTCGGACCAATAGGAAAAGGGTAAGAGTGATCGCCGATGAGAGGCGCACTCTAACCGGGACATTCAAGGGATTAGTTGGCTAAGCATGGGCGCCCAAGTGTGAATGGGGTGAGCTCATATAAAAGCCAACTAAACCTAAAATTCACTCATTCTCTCATTTGTGCAATAGAAGAGTGCTCTTGCTCCATCCCCATCTCCATCTTCTTCTTCTTCACCTCCTTGTGTGTGTGTGTGTATGTGAGAGAGAGAGAGAGAGGGAGCGCGATCGAGCATTGCTGCGGCACGACGGCGGTGAAGCGGTTGAGCGCGACGTAGCGGCGTCTCCTTCTTCTTCGCGGCGAGGAATCCTCCACGGCAGGAGCATAGAGCGGTGAGTGACACACCATTGCCCTCTTTTGAGCTTACTAGTTAAGCTATTTGTGTGCTTGGAGTTGTCTATGGCTCGCACACAGTGTTAGGCAAGGCCCTTGCTTCGACAGTGCGGCAAGGAGCGCATATTTTTGGCGCCGTTGCCTGGGAATTGCCCTCCACTAAGCCCAAGAGGCACTTTGTGCTTCTCCTATGAGTTGTTTGTAGTAGGAAAGAAGAGGAAGAGGAATGAGTTGTTTTTCTGCAAGTTGTTAACTTCTGTATTGTCTGCAAGTTCTGTGATTTCTGCATAATGTTGTGTTTTCTGTTTGCACAGAGTCTTTGCACAATTAGTAGTCGTTAGCTTGTTTGCAGTGAATGAATAAGTAGGAAGGCAGTTAGCAATTTCTGTTTGCACACAGTCTGTACACAGTTTCTTGTCAAGGTTTGCCTGCACACAGTCTTTGCACAATAAGGTAGTGAGAGAGGAAGTAGGTGGACAGTTAGCTCACTGTCAGTAAGCAGTTAACAGATTAGTTAGTAGATTAGTTAGTGGTTAGCAGCACTGTTAGTAAGTAGATAAGGTAGTGAGCTGTTTGTGAGCTGTGTTAGGTAGGTGTTGACAGTGTGTGTGGCCAAGAAACCGTGCGCGGTCGTCGCCTTATAAAATAAAATAAAATGAAAATATTTAAGCATGAGTGACTGGGGGGCCACACTAAAATTCTGATTGGGATCATTTTCCCAAGCCCAAGCCCAAGCCCAAGCCCAGGTCCAGGCCTCAGTCCTCAGTCTTATGATATATACTAGACTCACTCTTATATATATACCCTACCCCCTCAAGAGGGAATGAGAGCATGTGGGGCAAGTCCTCCACTCTCCTCCCTTCTCTTCCCACTTGCACCCTTAGACTTTCTAATTTGGGCCTAGTTTCCTACTAGAAATTGACGGTTTTAGGGATTCCGAGGGCATAAAGTGACCAAACGGAGGGCTGTAAAGCACGGCACGTCCCTCTGACCGAGACGCTCGTTTTGAGCTATCATACGTTCTATTCTATAGCTGGGCCAGAAAAAAAGGACCAAAAAATCAAAAAAGAAAAAAATTTTAAGAAAAGACTTGGGTTGCAAAACACCCAAAAATACTAGGTGAGCAGCCTTCACGGGCACTCACTGACACTTCTAGGGGATCCAAGTCATATGAACCTACGCACTGGACGAGTGTTAGAGCACGAGTATATTGGTAGTGCCTCCATTTACGCGGGCACCCATTATTCCTCCACCCTAGGTTCTGGACCTTCGGCCGGGACTCAAGGTAGCGCGACCCAAGATCCTCATATCACGTCTAGTGATTCTTCCTCTGGCTACGAAGTCATGGAGGGGTATCCTACACCAAACCTTGATAGTTCAAGTCAAGACATGCATGCCATGGGCCCACGGCCTGGGTCCAGCGTGTTTAGCCGCTTAAAAGAGACCCTTAGTAGAGCTACTCGCTCCGAACATGCGGTTAATGAAATAAATGAAGGGAGTGGGGAAGTAAATTCGTCATTCATGCCTAAAATACACCTATGCTTCTTGAGAGTGTGCATGTGAATGTTCCATCCACTGCACCTCCTGATCCTTTAGGACTATCTCCCTCTGAGGTTTTACTACCCGATGGTAGGAGTCTTGCCGAAGTACAAGAGATCGAAAGCTATATGCAAGCAACAAGGGAGAGGGAAATTGAGAACCTACGAAGGCTAGAACAAAGTCGAGCCCTGAAAGCAAAGGCTCCTATGACAACAATCATGCCAGCCGAGCAATCGAGTGCTCCCAAGGTAGCAGTCACGGAGGGGCAAGCGATGGGGAGCAATAATGCTTCCACTTCAAGGGAAACCTCCAGCACGCCAGGCCTAGATGGGATATTCCTAAACGAAAATTGGGAGTATGACCTACAAGCAGAAGCTTTAACTGATCGGTACACAAGACACACCTATCATGTGGGTTGGTTAGATGTTCTACAATCTGTTAATTATGGAGCCTGATTTACCCTTGTAATTTTCTGTGGTAAAAGCGCACATTTGTAAGGCCCCCCATTATGAGGAGAATCCATCGTGCGTGAAGGAAAATCACTCACCGGAAACCAAAATTTTCATGGACAAGAATCAGGGGCAACTTTAAAGACCTCGGGGGCAGAGGCCCCCGAGACTTTTTTTCACCGGAATATTATGGCCGGACGGCGGCCGAAAAGTGGTCGGAAAACAACCGGTCAGTTTTTCCGGTGGCCGGTAGTCAATGGCCGATGGCCGATGGTCGGAAGTCAATGGCCGGCGGCCGAATTCAAAAGCGGACTTGTCTTCTCAAGGGCGGCCACACATGGGCGGATTGGAGGGTCCGATTTGGACTTATTCGCACAAGGGCGGCTACACATGGCTGTCTCTCATAAGAGAGGGCAGCCCTTTTGGCCTATAAAAGGAGGCCATTTCTACACACATTTCATAGTGTGAAGTTGATGCAACAAGGTGAGTGTGAGGTGGTGAGACTGAAGCAAGGCGGGAGCTCCATTAAGGGTATAATCCCTTTGTAAAATACTTCTTGTTTTGAAGTACTAAAGCCATTGAGTGGCTGCTTTCCCGTGGACGTAGCCCACATTGGGTGAACCACGTATATCGTGTGTACTCTCTCTCTCTCTTTCTCTCTACTCTATAATCTCGTGTATATAAATCTGTTTCTCTCCATTAAGTAATCTACTCAATTATCTATTTAGCTACGTCTTATTTCCTAACACAATCCATATCGGGTGCTACTAGCATAGATGAGCAACAACAGAAAGTCTGTGATGTCCTCCATAGGATTGTCGAGTTAGAAAGACAGAACACAGGTATCAACATGCCTTCAACAGGCCTAATGAGATTCTTGGATACGGGAAAGGCCAACCAACCAACCCTATCACAAATGGAGACTCCCTCAGTGAGCCCCATTGATCCTCCATATGTTGTTTCTCCAGGGGCCTCAGTACAATCTGAGCCCACAAGTGGCAGCTTTACCTTCCCAGATCTAGCTCATCTTTCTCTTAATGACACTACGGATACCATGCATATCCCAGTGGTGAGCATGACAAGAAATACACCATGGAGTTCATTTGTTAACATTGCGCCGATGCCTAGTAGCACAATGACCCCAACTATACCTACATGTATGTATCAATCATGTGCACCTGTCGTACCTCAGCCTCATGTAGCTCCTACACCTCCGATTATTCCAAGAGCTTACAATCCACAATGGAATTATCCAAGCTCTTATACAAGTGGAGCCATACCATTTAATAATAACATGCCATATCAGGCACCCCCTATGCCTAGGGCCACGCCTGTAAACTTTGGACCACCGTCTGGTACACCACCATACGAAATATGGGACCCAAGAGCCGCGCGTATGCCAAGGCCAAGGCCAACTCCCATCTCTCATGTGGTTCCAAGAGCACATACACCCATTATACCTGCTCAAATAGGAGATTTGGCAGCATTTTCTCAAACTATCGGTCGCTCTATTGCGGAAAACATGCGTAGTGCACCTGATAGAGAGCCTAGGAGCAAGGCAGTTCAAGTAGCTAAGCTCACACAGAAATTCAGTGGAGACGGAGATGCTAGAAAGCATATGGAAGTCTTTGAACATGTGTGCGATTCCTTGGAAGAGCACAATGAGCTACATAAGTGTAAGGCTTTGAGTTTGACCCTAAGCGGAAAGGCTGGAGATTGGTATAGAACCTTAACACTAGGTTGGTAACCTAACAGGACATAAAAGTGTCCTTTTAGGGTTTTGAAAATAACCTCCAAAACCATAGTAGACCCACTCATTTTGTAAAATCCTTTCATGAGGTTATAGTTCAAGGCCTACTATACATGAAAAAAATAAGAAACTTGTAAAATTTCTCATCTTTTGGTCACACCAAGCCTCCAAAGTTGATGGACCATTACATTTTCATCAAAACAGTCATTTCTTACGTTTTGTTGCATATAAATAAGATTAGGGATTTTTGTAGGACTTGAGATAAATTACCTAGTTAACTTCAATGGGTTGGTGATCAGAACATATGTTTGCTTCTCACTCACTATTTTTTGTTTTGCCAAAAGAAATAGGTTAAAAAAATTTGAATTTTTACCATTCTGCAAACCTATCATCAAAGTTTCTATAGCCACGCTCAATACAAATAATATATGCATGTTTTCTTAGTTCCCTATTGTCCTTTAGGTTCATAAGGAGCCATGGAGCATGTCAAAAGAATAATACATCTCTTACCAAGGGGAATCTTGGGGACAAAGATGAAGTGCTAAATACAGCAAACATGAAAAAACTGGGTTCAACATTATGAGTTGTAGAATCCCATAGAAACTATTCAATATCTAGCCAAATTTGATCCTTATGACTAGATATGGTTACTACCTACAAAATGCATGTAGTTGTCACAAGAAACTAACAATATTGAAAAAGCTATACTTGATATAATAAAATGTTTCGTTTTCTTCTATAATTGAAAAAATCAACCATCGTTGTCTACTATGAAAAATAGGGTATTAGGTGCCCCAAAACTCAAGGAATAATAGCTTTATGTTACAATATGCGACATAGAAAATCAAAACTGTATTTGGATATCATGAAAGCCACCAAAAAAATCATAGAAGAGCTAAAATTGGCTAAAAAACAGGATTTGACAATTTTTGTAATTTGGTCATAACTTACAACTTTAACATTTATTTCTCCCTAGAAGCATCAGGACATGTTGAGGACTACTAAAGATAGTTCTCTAGCATTATAGACCTCACAAACATGAATTCTAGAGTGGTATAGTTGCAAAAAGTTGAAAAAAGCCAAAAACAGGACCCGTTTTTTCACACAGTTTAGGTTGTGAAATGTTGTGCAAGGACAAGGTTAAAGATGGAATTGATATTCCAAAAAAATGTCGAGTTTTTTTCAGCTCATGAGACAACTTTCTAGACAGATAGCACCTCAAAATCCATTTTGAAACTCTTGACATTGATGGGGGCTTTTCACAAGCCAAGCTCCCATACCCCTCTTCTCTCGTCCCCACCCCATGGAAACCTCCTCTTAGGGAGGGAGTGATAAAAGGCATTGGAAAAAAGTAAGAAAAAATAAAGTATGATTATGTAAATATATGAGAAAGGTAAAATAGGCCACCTCATGCCTGCGGGGCAGCCCATCCCCACCTTGCCTCCTTTTTCTTCACTGTTGCCCCGCCGTGTGTCCCTTTTCCTCTCCTCCACTCAAAAGGTCAACCCCCTCTCTCTTCCCCTTGTCCTTTCTCCTTTCTCTCTCCCCTCAAGCTACCCCACCTCTCACCAATAATGCATTATAACTCACACATGCAACTTATGCTATCTTCCAAAATAGTATACCCCACCCCCCCTTTCTCTCTCCTATCATATCCCATGACCCAAATACCCCCCTCTCTCTCTAAAGGGCGCCATGTCTCTTGTCTTGTAGCTAAATAACCTCCCCCACACTCACACACACTCAGTTTCACTGAAAAAGGTGCCCACAGATCCATCCCCACCCGGTGGTTACCTGATTTTTCTTGTGTTCACACACATCTGCACACAGATTCACCTCTGAACACACTCCCCTCTCTCCCCTCTTGTAATTACTTTATTCTCCATGTCACCTCTCACTTTTTTTCATCAACCCATCTCTCTCTCTCTTAGTATCTCTCTCATGAGACTGCTGTTCTGGCACATATACACACAGCCAGACAAGTGGGGCCCACAGTCACATGGCCTATGTAGATAATGATTTCTTCATTTCTAAATTCTAGAATTTCTCCCCCCTCCTCCCCTATATAAAGAGGGGTCACCATCACACTAAGAACACACACCATCACCAAAGAGTACACTATGCACTGTGTGTGCCTAGTGCACACACACACACCCACACCATCACCGCAATCACCATGCTCGTCTTGAGCATGACCTCTACACCCTTGGGCTATTGAAGATGAAGGGAAACTAAATGAAGGATGATGGCCGTAACCCTCGTGCGAGTCTTCGCCATCAACTCCCACCTATCCTCCATGTGCTCTACCACTCTCTCCCTTCTCATTCCCCTACCCTATGCTCCCCATTTCATCGCCTTATTCACTAAATAAAGCTTGAGATTTTGTGAGTATGTTTTCTTGCAATGTTTTGCCCATGTGAGGTGTGCGGAATCGCCACCTAATCTTGTGTTTGGAGTGAGCTTGTGTATGTGTGAAGGGTGTGCGGATTCGCCATCCTTTTGTGATGCCTAAGTACTAAGCCGCTATACCCCCTCCCTCACTCTCTCTCTCTCTCTCTCACTTGATCTCATTCCCTTTCCTCTTCATCATTACTCCCAAGCATCCATCTCTCTTGGATGAAAACTTTGTTATGGTGGTGTGTTGTTTGCGTCCTAGCCGCTGAAGCTAGGTGGTGCCCCCTGTTTGCTTTACCATGACAGGCTCGAGGCGCGCCATTCGGTCCCCGGTGTTTTAGAGGCCGTCGGGGGTTCGGGGTTCGCTTTGCTCCCGTCAACATAATTCAAGGAAAATGGTCACTTAACAGGACATAAAAGTGTCCCATTACCAACCTAGTGTTAAGAGTAGAAGAGAAAACGATCTACTCTACTCTTAGGAGACTGTTCTTAAAAGAATACATACGAGAGGGAGTACTTTGGGGTGTAGACTCTCAGCTCCAGAAAGCCCAACGAGAAGAAGGTGAATCCGTGAGAGACTTCATTAGTCGCCTAAAGAATTTGAATTCTCGATGCAATCCAAACGAGCGATTCAACAACAACCAATTGCTCGATAGATTCATTAGGGGACTACGACATGAAAGTATCTATAATGGCCTAGTCATTAGAGGTATCACTACTTGGGAAGCAGTCACCATGAATGCAATCCAATTGGAGAATAATTTAATGATTGCAGGAGAAAGAGTGTCTGCCGAGCCGAAGTCTAGTAGCTCGCAAGCATCAGGGCATGAGCCAATGAAGATAAAGTCAATCGTGAAAGAGCAAACGATATCTGAGATGACTTTGGCAGATCTCACCAAGGCCATCCAAGAAAGCCTTAGGGGTAATCGTGCTCCACAAAACACTCATATGTATCCAAGAAGGGAGCAACAATGGTGCTCAATTTGCTTGGGCCCACATACTACGAGTGAATGCCCTACTTTCAGAGTAAAGTTTAACGGGACTTGTAACGCGTGTGGTAGGTATGGCCATCAAGCGAAGGATTGCCTAATGCTTAAACGCATCATGGAAAATAGACCGCCTATAGCTTGGGCAGACTCACCTCGAGTTCCTGCATTGATGCCTACCCCACCCATGGAGCAACAGTTGCCATTACAGCACATGGTCCCTAGAACCCAAAATGTGGTCCAAACCACGCCGTTGCCACCTCCAGTGCTAGGACCGCAACCCCCTCATCCAAGAGTTACACCTATGAACCAAATAGGTTGCAAGTCATCTAGTACTGATGTACATTGCGAAGAGGACATAGACCCTAGTATCACCTATGGAGTCGACATGCTTGAGGAGTGTCCCATGTACTATATGGAAGACCATTGGGGACAAATCAAACCGGTATATCAAGCTACTGCGCTAGCAGCAAGAGGCCAAAACATTAATAGTTTTTCCCGGAGACCACCTCTTCAGTGCTACGAATGTGGTGGACCACATCGAGTAGCTGAGTGTCCCATTAGAATGCAAAAGAATTCCGCACTAATGCAAACAAGTCAAGGGACTGCATTGGCAATGCCAATACTCACTTGTAATCGTTGTGGCATAGATCATTTGATCGCACAGTGTCCTAACAATCCAAACGCACCGAAAATCACACCATTGAACATAATAGAGATTGTTGATGGGACACCACCAACTATAAACATAGCACCAGTGAATGCACTCACACGGTCGATGCTCCAAAAGCAAAATTACATCCTCGAAGAGAGAGATGCTGCATCCATTGGCCGAGCGAGAAAGAAGAAAACACGAAGAAAGAAATCCCTTAATGCTTCTAGCTCAAAACCTAGTTCAAAGACTAACATAGGGACAGGAGAGGATCCCGTGTATATGAATGGCCCTGAGGATGACTCAGATTCGATAGAGACCACGGAGACCAAAACTATTACTACAAAGGAAAAAGCCAGTGAGGAGGATCACGAGAGGGAATTACGACGAACACCAAAAGAGTATTCAAAGTTAAACCACCCAGTTGCGAACCCCCAAGATAAGCCACGAGAGACAAAAAATGAGGATTGCAAGAGAAAGATTGGAACCTATCCAAACCCAACAGTGGAAATTGAACGAGTCCAACAACTGAGGGGTTTGGTGGAAGAAACTCAACAAACATTAGAACCTGAACCCAAACATATCCAGATGTCGGACACAGTGTTTCCCACACAAGTTCAACCTCACAAGAACTACAGGCCGTTAGCTATACCCGGTATCATTCGGGAAGAGAGTGAGGGTAGGACATCTGAAAGTGGACACACACCTTTCCTACTAGAGAGAATTTTTGGTGAGGGAATGCCCGACCCCCTTGAGGAAGTGGAGATTCCATCTTCACCATTCTCTTGTCAGGGTCCTACGTCCCACAAGATGCCATTAAATGTTGCCAAATTGATGGATTTCATGTCTTCAGAAGTTAGAACCACCATCATGTCCAAACTATATAAAGACCCCGAGCTAGTCTCAGCTCTTCGAGCCTTCCTCAATGGAGAATTACACGCCGGATTACCACAGTTTGCACATATGAACAAACCTGACTCGGTAATGAATGATGAGGAACATTTAGCACCACCATTTGACCTAGCGGGACATGAATCTGTAATTGAAGTACCCGTTAACAAGTTGGGGCAATACTTTGAAGGTGATGAATCTAATGCTACTCTACCAATCACTACTAAAGGATTAACTATAAAGGGGGTCCTTGACGGTGGTGTGAGAGTCAGCATGGTGACAAAGAGTTTTTGGGAGTCTATGGGGCGACCTCACCTTGAAGTCACAAGCGTAGTGGTAAAAATGGCTAATGGATCTATTGTTACACCTATTGGAATGCTAAAGGATCTCAGAATCAAGGTCTTGGGACACAAGGTAAGGCAGACTTTCATTGTTATGGATTTTTCCAAGCATCCTATGTCATTTGAGATGATCTTAGGGCTTCCATTCATGAGGGAAGCAAAAATGGTGCATGACTGGTCCAAAAACCATGTCTACTTACAGTTCCAAGACTCTGTCATTCGAGTTGATCTTTTAAGTGGTCGAACGCATCCTCTAGGAAATAAATTCATCATTGATAATCGATCAGATACAACAATTCACTCAGCTCCATTACAGTATTGTTACACGTGTAACGAAGACACGGATATTGGGGAGAACTCTCCTTATATGGATATCCTACCCGGAATGGCTGAGTCAGACAATGTCGATTGGGTGCACCTAGCGGAAACTATAGATACATGGGGAGCTAGAGGAACAACCTGGGTAACACCAGATGTGGAAGAGATACCACACATTGCACCAGTAAGCATGTTAGGTGTAGCGCATGTAACATCCGATGATAAGAAAGAGGCACACCTACCTGAGAGTGAAACCGATGATTCCTCAAAGGCTTCAGGCCAATACACATCAAAAACGGAATCTCAGGGAGAAATGGATTCAGAACCTGAGGAAACATCGAGTGAGCCAAGTATAGAAACTGAACACTCAAGGCCTAGTACGACCATCTATGGTAATTTATATGAGAGTGAAGAAGATACAAGCGAAGACCTATCAAGCAAGTCGAGTTCAAACATTTACCAAAATCAAAACCTTAACAAGAAACAAAGGTCATATAAAAGACGACGATATCAAGAAAATGTGAGAGCTAGGATAAACAAGGAAAGATCTACTGCAGAATGGCTTAGCTATCTAGGGGCATGTGATGCTCATCGAAAGCTAGTAGACAATTGGGGTGAACATCTCCAGAGTGTCATGTGGTGCAGCCTGCGACCCATTGACCTCGCTCAATTGGAGGTTACAAAGCCGAAATTGAGTCGAACTATAAGAAGACGTCAAAACCGAGAGTTAGCACAACAACAAAAGGAGGCAAAACTAAAAGAAAGGTCTCTATCAGGACAAGAGCTTGCTGACTTACATATGGATTCTGAACATTTTAAATCTTATACCACGGGGGAGTGAAAGGTTGTGTATGCCAAAGCCCAACGAATACCTACCAATGGAAGCAGTGGAGTCTATGATGGTCCAGCGGTAGTTAAAGAGATAGAATTAGCAGAACCAGGTGAGGAGTCTAAACCAGTCTTTATTGCTCAAGACCTTACCAAAACTGAAGAGGCTATACTTAAGGAGCTCCTCAAGGAATACAAGGATATCTTTGCTTGGACATATCATGACATGAAGGGCGTTCCACCTTCTGTGGTGCAACATACAATTCCCATGATCAACACTACTAAACCTGTCCAACAACGACCCTATCCAATGAATCCTAAGTACGCCAAAATTGTACAAGAGGAGATTGAAAAACTTATCCAATGTGGATTCATATACCCTATTGAGCACTCAGAATGGGTTTCTCCAATAGTCATTGTGCCAAAAAAGAATGGGAAACTAAGAGTGTACGTGGACCTCAAGAAAGTTAATGCAACTACTAGGAGAGATCATTATCCCTTGCCATATTCAGAACATGTGCTTGAAAGAGTTGCGGGCAAGGAAACTTATAACTTTTTAGATGGGTACTCTGGTTACAATCAAATCACAATTGCATTAGAGGACCAAGCTAAAACTGCTTTTATCACAAAGTTTGGAGTGTTTGCATTTCGTGTTATGGCTTTTGGCTTAACAAATGCCCCTGCTACATTCCAACGACTAATAAACATTGCGTTTAAAGAATTTCTAAGGGAGTTTTGTGAAGCTTTCCTAGATGACCTTTGTGTTTATTCTTCTTGGGAGAAGCATTTGTTATATCTACGAAAAATATTTGAAAGGTGCAGATTTTATCGCATCTCATTGAACCCTTTCAAATGCCAATTTTGGGTTAAGCATGGAGTCATTCTAGGGCATATAGTGTCCAAGAACGGGATATCCACATATGAGAGTAAGATTAAAGCCATTGCCGATTTGCTACCACCTACGAACTATAAAGGAGTTCAAAGATTTATGGGCCATGTTGGTTATTATCGAAGGTTTATTTTAAACTTTGTCGAGATAGCGCGTCCATTGTACAAGCTTCTTATCGAGTTTCACTGGACGGAAGAATGTCATCAATCTTATGAGTTATTAAAGAAGGCCCTAACAAGTGCTCCAATCTTGCGAACACCTGATTGGAATGTACCTTTTCATGTGCATATTGATGCATCAAATTTTGCTATTGGGTGTGTTCTAAATCAACCAGGAGAACATAAATTGGACTACCCTATTAGCTTTGCAAGTCGCCGATTAAATGATGCCGAGATGAACTACACTACTACAGAGCGCGAAGGTCTAGCTATGATTTACGCAGTAAAGAAATTTTGCTATTACCTTCTTGCTACCAAGTTTTTGTTTTATGTTGATCATCAAGCATTGCTATATTTGGTAAACAAGCCGTGTTCCATTGGTCGAATTACATGATGGTTGTTAATTCTTCTTGAGTTTGACTTCACCGTTGTTGTGAGGCCTGGGAGGAAACATGTCATGGCGGATCATTTATCTCGTATCCCTAATCGTGAAGCTCCTACGGGGGTTGATGATGAATTGCCTGATACTCCTTTGTTCATTGTTGAGACAATGCCTGAATGGAGTGAAAAGATTGTTAACTTCTTAGTTAATGGTTTTCCACCCAAAGAGCTGCGAAAAGATATAGCTCAAAAATTAATCAAGGAATGCGAACCCTATTGCTTACTGGCTGGAACTCTCTATAAGAGAGGAAAAGATGATGTTCTTAGACGCTGTGCCCGCGAGGATGAGTATTTATATATTCTACAAGAGGCACACATGGGCGTAGCTGGTGGTCACTTTTTAGGAAAGTTGACTGCCCGAAAGATCTTACAGTCAGGCTATTGGTGGCCCACTCTGTTTAAGGATGCATCACTTTTTACAAAGGGATGTGATGAATGCCAACGCTTCAAGAAGCCACAAAGAAGTGATAGGATGCCTCTACATCCCATCAAGGTAACCAAACCATTTGAAAAGTGGGGCTTAGACATTGTAGGACCGATTAGTCCGGCTGCACGTAACACGCAATCATGATATATCATTGTGGCTACCGACTATGTAACCAAATGGGCTGAAGCAAAAGCAACACGAAAGGCGGATGCAAAAACAACAGCTAAGTTCCTCTTTGAGAACATTATCACACGTTTTGGATGCCCCTTTGAACTTGTGAGTGACAATGGAACTCATTTTATAAATGAAGTAATAAAAGAACTCACATCAAACTTCATGATATCTCACCACAAGTCTACACCCTATTATCCCCAAGCAAATGGCCAAGCTGAGAGTACCAACAAAACTCTCATCTCCATTTTGACAAAGACAGTCGAGGCTCATCGAACTGATTGGGACCTAAAGCTTACATCAGATTTATGGGCTTATCGTATTGCGTATAAAGTTGCTATTAATTGCACACCGTTTAAAATGGTGTATGGCCAAGAAGCAGTTATGCCATGGGAGTTTGTCATTCCTAGTCTTCGAGTAGCTTCTCAAGAAGGTTGGGATGGTAACCCCTTAGTGGAGCTATTATATATCCTGGAAAGGCTAAATGAAGAGAGGCAATTAGCTGTGCGAAATGCTCTAGTGGAGAAGGATAGGAGAAATAAGTGGTTTGATAGCCATTTAAAGGATAAAGACATCAAGGTTGGTGATAAAGTTCTTATGTACGGGGTACGTAATGAAAAGAAGAAATTGAAATACGCTGGTAAGGGACCATATCGAGTGTGTGAAATTACCCCGCAAGGTACCATTCGTGTGGAGACTCTAGATGGAGTTGAAACCATTGGATTCCTTAATGGGAGTAAATTCAAAAGATATTATGATCCTCTAAACTAGGAAGAGTTGCAAGCCCTCCATCAAAAGAAGGCTACCAAGGAACAAGTAGAGCTTAAAAAAATCCAAGCAAGAGTTGAGGCTCGAGAACGACAACAACGTCTTAGACGCCAACGAGAGGCTAATCTGGGAATCACGCAAGCATTTTTCGAGGACACAGATGATGACTCATTAGAATCTGAGCCACCCCTACGATACCCAATTGAGCTAAATAGCCCCTATGGGAAAGTACTATACAATGCCTTATTAGATACGGGAGCTAAACACAATTTGTTATCCTATGGAGTTTGGTGTCAATTAGGGAAACCGACCCTATCCCCGAGTACGATGCAAGTCAAGGGCATTAATAAAAAGAAAACTGCCATTCTTGGAGTCCTTCAGACCCCTGTTGTCTATGACAATGGAAGCATAGTGCAAAGGTTTCTAGTCATGCCCGCGGGAGCTATGGAAGGCAACGTAAACCTGGGGCGCACGTGGATGTTGGCAACTAAATGCACTATTGATTGGGATACTGGTAGTGTCACGACGCGACCACCGACTCTTACCCCTATCATTCAAGCAAAGTCACCTACGTTGCAAAATCTAGCAAAGTTGAAGGATAGCCAACATTCACAAGCCAAGGTGGTTAACTCGTCTTTACCGGCTACCCATGAACCTAGCACTTCAACACTTGTAGTTGCAGCAAGCAGTAATATTGCAAGTACTCAACCTGCACGACCTAAGAGTACATACCAATGGGTCCCCAAGGCCTTACTTCCAACTACCTCAACCCTCCCATCCATTCCAAGAAAAAATTTCCCCGGAAAACCAAGAGCGCGCCCTAGGAGAGTCAAGACCAAATCACGATGGATTCCAAAACAACTATTAGAATCCCAAGGCTACTATGATGGAAATGAGCAAATTTGGGTACCTAAACGTAAAATGTGTCCTTCCCTATCGACAACAAACCCATATGAGTCAAACAGTGTAACGCTAAAGCCAATGGCAGACCGTGGGAAGGGAAAGATCACAGAATGCTACACACCTAGTCCAGAGCTAGTTTGGGCTCCAAGGCAAAACCAATTTATTCCACCTAGCTCAGGAAGGGGGGAGTCCCATAAAGCTTCTAGCTCCTAGTGTAATACATCCATAGAGGTAAAAGCTTCTACACAGCCTCCATCTATAGTAGTGGACCTCCATGAATCTACAAAAGAATCCACACCTCCCAGTGTTCAAGAATCACCTAATGAACCACTTTAAGTTCGATCCTGGGAGAGTACCTTACCACCCTTGCAACTTGACGAGGCACCTAGGGTAATAGAAAACTACTGGCAAAAATCTTCACCTATTACCAACTGGAACAATTGGTTTCAAAGGGTGACGACATCATTTCAAACAGTATGATCTACCCAAGGAAGGGGGGAGTGTTTGTGGACATCCATTATTCACTTGCTTCCCTCTCAATCTTTCTCCCTGACCTCTTAATCTCCAATCTTAGGTAATGTATATATAAAGCCTTATACTCACAAAAACAAGATAAAAAAGTAAAAGAGCAAGAGCCATAACACAAATCATAAAAACAAATTATGCACAAGAACACGACCCTTGTAATATTTGCACTCTAACCATCATCTATTTGTGTGTACAGATATGGCTAGTATGCTACAGTCATCCACTCCTGCCTTGGGTGAGAGGTACCCTCGTTACTTTTCACAAATATTTCACATGGTCTTTCCAGTTCTTACATGTGAATGGGATTTGATAGGTACGCTAACATGTGAGAGGAATTTTGAGGAGTTAGAATGGCTGATACGTCTCTTGACCACGTCTGATCCATACTTAGTAGAGAGCGTTTCTCCCATTGCACAAGCCTACCCTTTTGACCAAGATGACTATAGGCGTCTAGTGACCTTCTTAGTAAACATGGGCACCTATGATGAAGAAGAAAATTTACACAACTACACGGATGGCACATATGGTCTCATGGATGATGACTTTGTTTATCTCGATGACGAGGATAGGGGTTTAGCCTTAGGGTTTCCCCCCAACCTCTACAATATCCTATTCCCTTGACTCTCTAGGGGGAGTGCAAATAATTAGGTTAGGGTTCCTTATGTTTTTTGTTGTGTTCAATAAGTGTTGGTACCTTTTTCCACTAATGTGCCTCCTGGAGGTATTCCTTTTGTTTCCCAGTGTGTACAGGAGCGTGTTGCTATTGATAGGATTTGGACCTTCATGGAATCTTTATCTCGACTCACTCTTCAAATCAAGCGCGACCATCGACACAAACAGGTGTTTCTTGTCCATTAGCATTGCCCCTTATCTTTTTTGCATCTATGATTGTCTGCTTTAATTGTGATTGGTAGCCTAATATTCACCGCATTTGCTTAGTATCAAACATTTAATTCAATGTAATTTTTTGTCATAATCACTTGTCTAGGTTTAAAAATCAAGCAGTCCGACTAAGCTAGTTTGACCAAGTTAGGTGTTAGAGATCTTCTCTTAATACCATGGGGAATGCCTTCCTAATAATCAACAGTTACTTAGGTTCTTAATCCGATTTAGGCAGCATTGTGTGAAATGTACTAGGGCTTTCTAGTGGGCTTGACCCTATTGACCTTTAGCTTAAGTATTATAAAGGGAGTTAACTAGTGTGATGAGCATGGGGAGGTGTATCAGTGTTATATGACCCCCCAAAGTTACAAAATTAAAATACTGAAAATGAACAAACAAAAAATCAAGTGCCACACTGTAAAATATTAAGCTGGAAGAGAAATCTCAGCTTGATTTGGTACTTCACTCACATGTATTGCCTATGGTACTAGAGCCCTAGAGGTTCCCAGTGTGGGCGCTTTTCCTTGAAAAGCAAAAAACCCAAGGCATACAAAATAAGCACACACATCAAATTGAATCAATGTGAAAAGACTTTGGGGGGTCAAAGAAAAAGTAATCAGTCAGGCGATGATTTCATGAGAAATTCCTTTTATGGTAGCTTAACTACAAGGTCTTCTAGATATAGCCTCTAGTCAGCCCTCGAACATGAATACTTGGCTCTCGCGATTAAACAACTTAATTGACCACGGAAAATTAAGAAGCTTACCCATGGTATTAATATTCGATCTCTAGTGCCTTTCGACCGTCAAATTAGTGACCCCAGACTTGTTTAATTTTTTACCTTTACATGTGCTTATGCATTTGATTACATTGCAATTTAATGTTCATTGCTGACAAATTGTTTGAAATTCTTTTACCAATCAATTTGTCTACCTAAAACTGCATATGCTTTTTACTCACTTATGAGAATGCAATTACTGTGCCAATGTTGTTTGATTTTGCAGTGATTGAAGAAGGCTAAGGACATTCATCTCAAATGCTCTTCCACCTCGACGAACGAGCTTCAACTCAATAGCTTCCGAGGATGGAATCTACATCAGGAAGGGGGGCATGTTAACCCTCACGAATCACGGACACCCCATCACCTACGACGGACGTGTATTATGTATTTGGTAGAGTCAGGTACCAGGCTTGTCAGACCAATAGGAAAAGGGTAAGAGTGATCGCCGATGAGAGGTGCACTCTAACCGGGACATTCAAGGGATTAGTTGGCTAAGCATGGGCGCCCAAGTGTGAATGGGGTGAGCTCATATAAAAGCCAACTAAACCTAAAATTCACTCATTCTCTCATTTGTGCAATAGAAGAGTGCTCTTGCTCCATCCCCATCTCCATCTTCTTCTTCTTCACCTCCTTGTGTGTGTGTGTATGTGAGAGAGAGAGAGAGAGAGAGAGAGAGAGAGGGAGCACGATCGAGCATTGTGGCGGCACGACGGCGGTGAAGCGGTTGAGCGCGACGTAGCGGCGTCTCCTTCTTCTTCGCGGCGAGGAATCCTCCATGGCAGGAGCATAGAGCGGTGAGTGACACACCATTGCCCTCTTTTGAGCTTACTAGTTAAGCTAGTTGTGTGCTTGGAGCCGTCTATGGCTCGCACACAGTGTTAGGCAAGGCCCTTGCTTCGACAGTGCGGCAAGGAGCGCACAGTAGAGTCGGATCTGCACCCGCCAAGACCACGTAGTCGAAAATGGCCTGCGCAAAACTTTGTCGGAGCCGAACGGTGGCCGAGATGACCTCAGAATGAAATTCTGAGAACACTGAGCCCTTTGGGCTCACCCACGGGATTTTGGGCTGTGTCTTTGCCTGTCGAATTTCACTCCAATCTAAGCTGGTGACTCTAGCCTCCCGCAGTGCTGCCCCGAGCCTCGATCTGAGCTCTGATACCAGTTGAAGGAGTACGAGCGGAAGTGCGACGCGAGAGAGAGTGCGAGAAGAAGAGCACAACGATATGGTGAACTCGCTCTACTGTAATGTGTAGAGCATAGTGAGTTCTTATTAGGTTTTTACAAAATAATATGTGTACATACCTGGCGGCCCGCCCACTTACCTGGGCGACCACATTGGGCTTTATACCCCAACATAACCTAACCTATAATCTCACCTAACCTATAACTTAAACCTAACCTAACCTAACCTAACATAAAAACAACACAATGGTGAGTCATTTGGCAAAACGGCAAGCCATACAGCTTGCTCACAATGCATATGCGATGTTGGCAAGCTCTATGGCTTGCCAATCAAACAAACAGATCACCATTGTGTTGTTTTTAGGGTTGCGAAGCGATTTTAGGGCCTGAAAACCGCTCGCAGACATATAAACAACACAATGGCAACCATTGGCAATATGGCAAGACATAGAGCTGGCCCACAATGCATATGCCTTGTGGGAAACCTTTATGGCTTGCCGTATTGCCAAACGGATCGCCATTGTGTTGTTTTTAGAGACATGAGGTAATTTTAGCGCTTGAAAATCGCTCGCAAACATATAGACGACACAATGGCCAGCCGTTGGCAATACGGCAAGCCATAGAGCTTTCCCACAATGCATATGCATTGTGGGAAATCTCTATGGCTTTTCGTTTTGCCAAACGGATCTCCATTGTGTTGTTTTTAGGGCCGCGAGGCAATTTTAAAGCTTGAAAATTGCTCACGAACATATAGACAACACACTGGCTAGCCTTTTGGCAATAGGGAAAACCATACAGCTTTCACACAATGCATATGCATTGTGGGAAAACTCTATGGCTTGTCGTTTTGCCAAACATCTTGCCATTGTGTTGTTTTTAGGACTGCTTAGCTATTTTAGGGCTTGAAAACCGCTTGTGGACATTAAAACAACACAATGGTAAGTTGTTGGCAATACGGCAAGCCGTAGAGCTTGCCCTCAATGCATATGCCTTGTGAAAAAGCTTTATGGATTGCCGTATTGCCAAAAGGATCACCACTCTGTTCTTTTTAAGGACACGAGGCAATTTTAGCGCTTGAAAATCGCTCGCAAATATATAGACAACACAATGGAGAGCCGTTTGGCAATACGGCAAGCCATAAAGCTTACCCACAATACATATGCATTGTAAACAAGATCTATGGCTTGCCGTATTGCCAAAAGGTTTGCCATTGTGTTGTTTTTAGGGCCGCTTAGTTATTTTAGGATTTGAAAACCGCTTGCAGACATATAGAAAACACAATGGCTAGCCATTTGGCAATACATGAAGCCATAGAGCTTGCCCACAATGCATATGCATTGTGGGTAAGAGTTCCGTATTGCCAAACAACTTGCCATGGTGTTATTTTCAGGGCCGCTTAGCTATTTTAGGACTTGAAAACCACTCGTGGACATATAAACAACACAATGGCGAGCCGTTGGAAATACGAAAATCCATAGAGCTTTCCCACAATGCATATGCATTGTGGCTAAGCTTTATGGCTTGGCGTATTGATGAACGGATCACCATTGTGTTGTTTTTAATATATGCTGTGGGTAAGCTCTATGGCTTGCTGTATATATTGCCGAACGTAGGTTAACCTAACCTAACCTAACCTAATGTAGCTTAACTTCACCTAACCTAACGTATAAGATAACCTAACCTAATCTAACCAAACCTAACATAGCTTAGCTTAACGTAGCTTAACTTAACCTAACTTAACATATAAGATAACCTAACCTAACCTAACCTAACGTACAACATAACATACTGTAGCTTAACTTAGTTTAACCTAACGTATAAGATAACCTAACCTACCCTAATCGAACTTAACTTATAACCTAAACTTAACCTAAAACATAAACCCCATCAATTGCATAATTCAAAACGATATTTCTTCAAAACAAGATTTTGTCATGAACCAAAACAAAAAAAATTCATAATTCAAAATGAAATTTCACATCACAAACCATAATTTCTTTTAAAGCATTGAAATTTTAAAGCATTCAAAGTTTAAAGCATTCAAAGTTTAAAGCATGAAATTTTATTTTACTAATATAATTAAATAAATTTAATATGCATTTAAAGGTTTGAGCACTCACATTCGCCCTGTTTGAGCAATAAAAGAAGTTGTAAACGTTTTGGAACCTGCAAAAACGCACACACAAACACAAAGTTAAACCCTAAACCCTAAATCTACAAGTAAACATGAAGCAAGATTAGCACTTCCGACAGCTTGTTCTGCACCATATCTGTAAGAGGTGAGGAAGAAGAGAGATTGAGAAAAGGTACAAGAAGAAGAGAAATGCGCACAGAAAGCCCACGGTTTTGTTTTTCGTAGGTAACGTCGGTATAGAAATCGGTATAGGCGTCGGAAAATGCGTCGAAAAGTATGCGCACTGACATCGGAACAGGCGCCGGTAGAGGCGTCAGAAATTTGAAAATCAAAATTTTTTAAAACTTTAGCTCTCTCCATACATACCTATACATAAACCGACGCCCACCAGTGACGCCGGTAATGTGGCGCTGGGATTTAAGTGACCTCTTGTAGTGAAATTTGCACATGTATTTGTTGTCTGGTAATTTTGATTCAAACCTCTCAGATACTTGTGCATCTGCAATGCTTTTATTGGTGTTTCTAAATTAAATGGTAATGCAAGAGCATTTGATTGCACTAAAAATGATGGGGTAGATGCACTTACATCAAAATTTGCATTTCCAGTGTGCTTTGTGCTTTGCTTTGCAGTTGTTGTGCCCTTGCTATTCGAGTTTTTGGGACAATCCTCTGGTAAAATTTCCACCTTTTCTACCACAATCTAAGGAGTATACCATAATGGATGGTACTTCAATTTGCTCGTCTTCATATATATCTAGCTCTTGCTGAAAAGTCTCCACTTTTGTGCTAGCTAGATAGTCACATCCTCTTTCAAAACAGTTAGCATCAGGTTGTATACCATTCCATCTTGATTTTTATACTATCTTTGTCTTGGTTCTCCGATAAAACTTGCTTCTTTTGTTTGATATGTTTGGTTTTCTAATTAGGGCTCTCTATTCAACCGTTGTAGTCCATGTACAATGATTCAAAGTGAATATGTACCAACTATATGGTTTGTTGGTTAACCACTTTGGTCAAGGATTTCCCATAGTGGTGGTGACAAGTTGGGCTTACCCTAACATACGCCCCCTTAAGCCAAACTTGGAGTTTACAAAGCTTTCTTGTGTTTATGTGTAGATGGGCATCATCTCAGTGAGTGTCAAGTGTAGCATGCAAAATACAAAAGTGTCCTTCCCAAAGAATTTTTAATTGGGTGTGAGACCAACGTCACACAATCCTCCCTAGAGAATTGTCAACAGGGTGTAGCATCAAGTGTGAACTTTCCCTAGAGATTTGTAGGCAACTAGGTGGTAGGTCAAAATACAAGTGTGATGCTTTCAAATATTTTTTGTATTTGCCTCCACTGTCAGAGGGTCAAATGTGTTGTTGATGCCGTCTTCAAATATGCAAAGTTGCTTGTCGATGTCGAGTTTTGCTTCGTCTTGAATTTCTTGAAGTCGCTTGTTGTCGTCTTCATGTTTTTTTAAAGCTTCATTGGTCCATTGTGTTGAGGATGCGGCCTTCTTGGCCAACTGTGTAATACACACATACATAACATGTTGTGCACTTGTGTGTGTGCTCGTGTTTGTGGGCTATCTTACCATAAAGGACTCCTTTGGGTAGTGTCTAAAACCGGTACTCATCATGATTTTTGTACACATATATTTCATACATTTCAATCTTGGCTTTGGACTTCCTTAGTAAATGGAGAAGAATACAAATTTGTAGCAGAAAATCGTGTGAATAGGGGGCTATGTTGATACTGCACTGCTATAGGTGGGAACAGTCCCATGGCTTGAGGGTTTCAGGCCCTTCCTCTTTTATGGTTAATTTCTGGTGGGAAACCACCCTTTGGCAACTTGGTTGTAGCCGAGGATGTGGTCACAGGAAATGGATCTAGCGGACCCGAAAGTGCACTATTAAGCACTTCTGATGATAATTGGCATCTGTGTTGTGGGCAAAAGATAGTCGCCCTACTTGAAAATGCCAATTTGAGCACTAGACCTTGCGACACCCATCACAAGTAGGGTCAACCCACTAAGCCATAATGATACTAGGACTTGCTTGTCAAAGCTCCCAAAGAAGGCAAACTATGTATCAGTCTTTCTAGTCAATGTGTATGCGCATGCGCATGCGCGCGCGCACACACACACACCTAAAGATAGAGTGAGTGTTAAGTGGGCTAATGATGGTTAAAATAAGTGGTTAAGCAGTCAATTGGAAGCTGAAAAAGAAGGAATTTTACGTGCTTAATTGAAAGCTTGAACTTTGTGCAAATCATGCACTTAAGGCCTCTATAGAAAGATCTTGGGAAACACATCGCACACACTTGAACCACAAAAGCAAATGGATAGTACAATGAGAGCAATGCTAATGCAAAATGGGTTGAAAATGAACATAATAGCACAGTAAGAAATTACACACACATACACTCAATTATCGGAAAGCCGCTAATCAAAAGCTCACTAAACAAGAAAGGTAGTGGCTCATTGGTATTGCTAAGAACATGCCCAAACTTAATTAGCAATGCTAGTGATTAGGAAGAGGGAGATGTTAATTAAGCCAAGGCGCGAATCGTTGGCTTTGATACTACTTGATGGGTTAGTGGTTGCTGAAGCTAACTCCCTAATCACCAATGATTAGCATTAGTCTATGGAGGGTGAAGCCTTAGCTCAATCATGGTGTTAGGGTAAGGGTTAGAGAGATAGTGATTAGGGTTAGGTTATGCCAAAAGAAAGAGCATAGAGAGAGAGAGAGAGAGAGAGAGAGAGAGAATAGACACAATGGTAAGAGTCAAAAGTGAAATGCTTCATTAGAAAATAGCACCTATATAGGCTTAGTGCTTTACAATCATTGGCTAGATGGGTTTCATCCTCATGCTATTAGACGATGTCATCAATTATCTCTTCTTAGGTGGCTAGAGGGTTTTCCCATAGAGGTGCCACAAGTTGGGCTTACTCGAACATCCTTACTTTTTTGAAGTTAATGATTAAGAGAATCCTTGAATTGTTGTAGCAAATGGTTCTCCGTCTTTAGAATGTCCATTTTCAACTACAAGGTTTTGTGTATAGCTTAATAGTCCTTTCATACTATCTCCTACAAATCTCATAAATGAAGAGCTATTGAAAAATGGTGTGCTGCATATTGTGATGGGGTCTATAGGATACAATCTACCATTTGTCCATAGGTCAATGTTCTTCTTTCCCTCTGATCTCATTGCTTCAATGGCAGAAGGAGAAGTTTCACAAACCCTCATCAACATGGAGATGATAGATACCTCTCTTAGTAGGATTGATGACCAAAGTTTGGATATGGGAAAGATGATGGGTTGGATATGGTGTAAAGAAAGGAAAGAAGGAGCAAGGGGAAATTTAAAATTTGGACCAAAAGAGAAAAAGGGTGCTTTGAGAGGGAGAATTTTTGGGTAAGGGACATATAGATTTGAAAATGACACTACATGTGGGCCCCCAAAAAGTGACATCTTGCGCACCTAGTAAAAAGGTGGAGTTTTCTCCCCAATTTTGGGTTTTAAATTCTTGTTCACATTTTCAAAAATAAAAATCATTTTCTCTCTCTATCATTTCTTACAAGGCGAAAAAGAGACCTCGACTTCCCCTAATGCTCCTTTGTTGACAAAATTTTGAAGTTTTAAATCGGCTCAAAACTCGGTTACATCTCGTTTTTTTCCTATTTTCTCTGACTGCTCGTTCATGGTTGTGATACCTCCGCAGGTTACGTCTTAGTTTTTTTTCTTTTTTCTCTGGCTACTCCTTCGATGGTCCTCTTTCTCTCTCTCTCTCTCTCTCTCTCTCACACACACACACACACACACACACACACACACACAAAATGGTTGTGCATGATTGCAAATGCTATCCCAAGAAAGAGAGCCTTTGAGACTCTTCCCTCTCGAAGCCCTACATCGAGCAGCTACCAATTTCAAACACGACGAGCGTCAATGGGATGGAGATTTTTGAAAAAAAGAAAGTTGATTTTTAGAGTGCATACATATGAACTTGAAATTTTTAGGACATTCAATGTGTTGTCCTATTGGTTAAGGTGAGGGCCTTTTTATTTTTTATTTATTTTTTTATAAAAGAGAGTACAAGAACTTTGAAACACACGCTCATACCCTATGTAGAACGGGCTCACAGGTAGGGAGAGAGGCATCCCATCACACACACACACACCCGCATATAGGAACAATCCCTAAGGACTTGGAACATGTCTTTCAGTCGCCAAGGGGGGATTGAACCCAAGACCTTACGCACATAAGCTATGACTCTACCAACGGAGCTAGAACCCGTTGACAGGTGAGGGCCTTTAGGCACACCCAGTGCCCACTATTGCTCAACCCCTACGGACATGAGGTATGGGTGAGTGGGCACAATCCAGTAAAATTATCTCGGGCAAGCAAGACGGCCAAAAAAGAAACAAGGTGAAAGTTCACAGTGACCTGCAGTAGAGCAAAGGAATGGGGAGTACCAATGTTAAGGGTCAGAAGTATCTCGACACTGATTTGTATTTTTCTGGATGACATTATAATACAATCACTCACAATTGTGAGTTTTGCCCAGAAACAAAAAAAAGATGAGTATTGAACCTCATCTATAGCTTTTCTTTGTCTCACATAGTTTTGGATATCATGGCTTGCCCAAGTATAATGTCTTTGATAGTGATAGCGACCCACTTGAGAGAAGTGGTCTTTGAAGAGGACTTGGGTTCTAAGCTGAAATTCTCATTACTTGTTGCCGACGAATGGATGGGCAAATTGGAATTGTGAATTTTTGTCTTTTAGGTCTCCTTAAAGGTTATGTTGAGTAGGTCGAACGAAGATATTAGGGGGATACGTATCTACTCTGGGTAAATCACGCATACAAAGACATGGTGCTTCTACTAAAAATTATCCATTTAAATGAAGAAAAATCAAGGTCCCTTGAGGACACTTGATAAGATTTTTAAGATTTTCAAATGGCTTTCAGAACAAGTCATTTGCTACTCACAACACAACCATAAACTCATTGTAGCAAACCATCATCATGCTTAATCGTTTGAGCAAAATCATAAAGGTCAATGATATGTTTTGCGAGCTTTGAATTCCTTCTCAAAAGAATTCATATTGTATTCATCTAGACTTACTAAATAATTTCAAGGTTTCTCATCTTATGAAGCCAAGTAGAAAAGAACCTCTTGCATTTTATGGAACTAGAAGAAAATGTCCAACCCAAGGCTATCCCAATGACATGAGGACGACCTAATACAAGATCATATGATTTTGTTAAGTGTTTGTTTAACCTCAAAGTTTGTTCTTCTAGTGGTGCTAATTGTAGAATGTAAATGTACTCACAGATCCTCTTTCTATTCACTGTGTTTCAAGTAGAGTAGGTCGTTGATTAGGAAACAAAGTTTGAAATGCACAAGCGAAGCATCTCTCGAGAGCACAAAGGAGTGGTAAGCATAGACATGGACACTACTCGCTCTACTACTCGTACTAACTTTCTTCTGCGTTAAGGTCCAAGAACTACCTCCAACATTTCTCACTTTGCTTAAAATACTTGAGACTAACATAATAGCAGGGACTTTCCTTAATTCCGTACATATCTATACACCTCCATCACCTAATTACAATGAATTGGGGGCAAAAGATGTGATACTAGCTCTACTGCTGAAAAAATTAGTTTGTTTGTCAGATTCTTGTAAGTTACGGGTTTGAAGGAAAACTCGAGAGGAGAGTCGGAACAAAGAAAATAATGAAAAGGAGCCACTAGGATGACCTGTATATGATCCTTCATCATGCAATTGCACACTAATCAACAACAATTATCCAACAGTTCGCAAATGATCCTAAAAGTTCCATACATGGCTAAGGCCTTATGTAGGCCAAAAGGACACTCAAGAAACAGGGGGGAAAGCAGACATCTATATCAGTAACCATGGAGCCAACAAAACTTTCCACAAGCAAGCACACACATGACCATAATATGTAGTGCATCAGAACCCTCTATATATATTCAAATCCACACCATGCCATTGCTAACAGTCTTGGTACAACCAATAATACAAGACCAAGGGCATGCCAATATCTAGATCTTTACTAGAAGATAAGTGCAATTTGCCATATTAAAACGGACACAAGTATATCTACATGATGAGATAGAAGTTCACAGCCACCCACTATCAAAATCTTGGGGGTGATACTACATTTTGTACACCTACACAGAATGATAATGAAGAGAGCCAACCTTTATTGCTGCGTTGATATTGTCCGCTCTTCACCCAAAGAGCAGCTCTTATTCCGCAATTGTCCCTTACGCTCCATCCATGACACACATACCTGGCACAATTTTTCCTTCACCATTGGCATCAACCATCCATCCCCTCCATCCTTCTGGAATCATTCACCTGATTCCACCTCATGCATGTGGAAAAACCACCCTCCCCAGAAGCATCTCGTTGCTGTCATACATGTCAAAAAATCCATGCGACAGCAGATCTCCTGCCATCATACAAGTCGATGATGATTTGCACCCCTCTGCCACTCCAAGCCGAAGGCAAGCCTAAACACTCTACATAGACTTATCCGCTTCACGCAGTAAGCAGTGAGGTCACCTGCCAGATACCTGCGTGTATATTTACATGTTTGCAAATACTTGACCCTGTAGTAAGTTAATATGTTGACTAAGTTTTACATATTCCCCTTGACTATACTCATCCCCTACGCGCGCGCATACATTTAGAAAACCTACTTAACTAAGCTGCAACTTCTTCTATTGCTCCACATCAGAGCATTAACTCTATCCGTAACTCAAGATGGGTCCAATTTCAACATCCTCCGCAGGTTCATTGTTGCAAATGCCACATCCAACTCCCCTTCCGCATGGCGAGATTCAGAGGCAGAAAATGTGGATCCTGACCCTACGGGCTTTGTTATGTTACTCTTTTGTCCCTCTCCAATCGAAGGAGAGCCATGCATCTTCTGGCCGAGGAGTGAGAACTTTGGAAGAGGCAGGGAGCTAGGTGCTGTTGAAGCACAATATGCAGGCCCAGTCCACCTTTCAGGGAGCGACAGAGAAGCAGTTCTGGTGATCACATTCCCTTGATTGCTTGGAATCTGTAACACCTGGCTCCTGTACTTCCCCAGATGTTCCACAATTCGAGGGTCCATTGATGCCCGCCTTATCCTTGACAGGCCACCCTCCACTGCATGTATTCTGGAGGCTTGATTAAGGAGCACCACCTTGGGGCTGACACTCCCACAAGGAACTTTTGACATGTTACCATATACAAAGTTTCATCATGTTCACGCTATTTCCTACATAGAAGTAGCAAATCATACTTTTTATGCTAGATGGAACTTGTAATTGCCTAGGCTTGTAGTGGAATTGCTAGATATAACTAGCAAAACAATAGTTTCTATAAATTTGCTATACATTAAGTTCATATTAGCTAGATGAAACTAGCAATTTTAAAATGGCCATGCATTTCCTATGTAGTAACTAAGTGAAGTTGCTGATTGAAAGTAGCAAATCCTAACTCCAATGCCATAACCATATAGCAATGTTGACTTTTCACACTTGCTATATAGTAACTAATATCTCACCGCATGGGAAGCTCTTCAAAAATTCCATTGGTTCCATATGCTCACCATTTGAGAAAGAGGCTTTTATCTATTTTCCCTATAGTAACCATATAATAAACTCTTTAAAAGGTCAATTGGTTCTATATGCTCACGATATGAGAAAGAGACTTTGATGTATTTGTCTTATATACGTATGTATTTTTAAAATTTGTTTTAATCTTAGGTTTCTTTTGAGGATTTCATGTTTCCTTGATATGTATACCTATAAAAATGTGTAAAGTCATAGCACAAATCTCTTTCATTATCAACTTAAACAAAATTTACTATAATTATTATTATATATTGAATTCTCACTATTGAGCAGTGCATCATTTTCTTATAACAAAAGGAACACCCTAATAATAGAATAGTCTTGATCTATGTCTTGAGGTGAATGCTATAATATATAATTAGTTCTCACTTGGAAGGAGAGGGTTTTGGAAAGAACGTAAAAATGGTATAGACCAACCAAATAGATCACCAAGTGGTAGCAGATGATTGACCTTGAAACCCGCACCTCGTGCATTATTTTTCTAATTCTTGATATCTCACACTAAGAAGTAGAAGAGCTACTTAAACCATAGCCCATTTAACTCTAAGCTTCACCCAATCTTGTCCACTAACCTTGTGGCTATTCATAAATCTAGGGCTTAACTTAAACATTATCTTGAAAAATCAACTAGTTTTTCTAATACAAGGTCTTGGTTTTATCCATCATGCAAATTCTTTGAATCTCTCTCTCTCTCTCTCTCTCTCTCTCTCTCTCTCTATATATATATATATATATATATATATATATATATATATATATATATATATATATATGTGTGTGTGTGTGTGTGTGTGTGTGTGTGTGTGTTTTCTTGCGTAAGAGAAAACTCTATCTTGAATTTTTCACAATGACACTCTGTCTAAGAGGGTTTTCACAATTCTCTCTCTCTCTCTCTCTCTCTCTCTCTCTCTCTCTCTCTCTCTCTCACTCTCATTCAGCAAATGCTTTTGGTGTTTTTCACATTTGCTTTGTGACATCTTCAATTTTTTTGTGACATTAAAGTATCCTTGATTGGCATAAAACCAATTAACCAAAGCGTCTAGCATCGGGTCAAGGAACTTGCATAAAGCAATAAGAAAGATCAAAGGGATGAAAACATCATGAAAATAATTAGTCTATATGCATCTCCTTTGCATATAGACACTTAAGGCATCTATAGAATAGGAGTGCATTACTGAACCCTATTATGTCTCGTGCTCTTATGTGAAGAAAATCAACATTAGGTTTCACTTCATGAAGGCAAAATCAAGAACACTATGAGATCCTAACCGTATGTCAATTGTATAGTAATCATCTCATGTACAAAGAATGGAATTGTTTGTGTACTGGCATACATAATGTTTAGAATAAACAAGTAACTAATGCATTGGCTTTGCCACAATGAAATAGGCTCTAACATTTCTTCATCTTGCTCAAGATATGAAGTGTCTAGCTCAACTAATTGTCTTGCAACATATAGTACAAATGTATTGGCTGTAGTTAGGGATTCCCAACTCTCTATCAGAATCTATGGACATACCATTTTTCATTGAAGATGCCTTAGGAAGATATCATGCTAGTCCGCCATTACCTTAGCGTTAAGAAACGCTACCTATTACTATCTCTATGTTACCAAATTGTCTATGAGAAAGGGGTTGGACTAGACTCCCCTTTAAAGCAACATGCAATGCTCAAGACCCCATTGTTGAACATGTCTAGACCCAAGAATGGTTGAAATGTTATGAGGAGGCCTTGAGGTAGGCACCCAATACAGGACGTGAATCTAGTAATCCACCCTCCTCCATTCATTTCAAAAATCCACACCACATAATTCATAAGCTTGACTCACCAAGCACATGCTAATAGTCCTACCTTGCAATTGTCTTTTCTTATGTGCTAGAATCCAATCAAGAAGTTAAATTTCATCAAGCTCCTTATGTTTAGGTTGTTCAACATATACTTGACATGTCAACGTGTCTCCAACACACTTTGGAAACATTAAATTGCTTTTGTAACTTGGAAATAATCAGGTTGTTCAACATATACTTGACATGTCCACGCGTCTCCAACACACTTTGGAAACATTAAATTGCTTTTGTAACTTGGAAATAATCATTATACCGAAAAACCTTTGGAAACAAATTTTCATTTCCCCTTTGTTTCTTTAGCCCTTGCTTGTCGCCCTGGCTTACCCTAGGGCTGACATTACTCCCCCCTTGGAGAAGCGTTTTTGTCCTCAAAAACAAAAGTGGTTGTATCTTCATAGGAACACTAATGTTTTACACAGTGGCATCCTTTAGGATCCAGTTGTTTGTTATACCGGAACATGGTTCAGTAGGAGGTTCACTGAAATCAAGAATAACATCTTGATTTTTCAGATTGTTGTCCTTTTGTAACCATCTTGTGTAACTGGCCCATATCCAACATAGTGTATAGACTCCATGTAGAGCTCACATGAGCATGCTAAATGAGTTATCACAACAAAGATGTACCCCAAAGAGTACCTTTTTTTACTTTCCATGAAAGTAACTGGTTGACGTAACTCATCAACAAGTATAAGTCCTTGACTTGTTATCAAGTTTCATTAGTAAACAACCCCACCATACCTCAACTATCACTCCTAGAGACTCATAGTCTCCACATGTGGAAAATGTCTCAAATAAGAATGTCTAGAAAAGAACATCCTTCAAGTACAAGATGTACTCATGTGTGGAGGTAACTGCAAACACGCTTCGACATGCGTGAGAGGGACCCTCATTAACCTTGCTCCACACTGGCTAAACCTGTAACATTTAATGGCCTAGTAACTTGTGTATAGTAGAAAATAGCATAAACATAGTGAGCATTTCATTAGAATAGATTCTTAATGAGCATAGCAAGAGTTCTTGGATGGAGAGAGCAACAAAAAGCATAACACCTATTTAGATAGGCATGAACAATACTTCAAAAGAGAGAGAAATTAAGCTATTGACAACAGTTGAGGCCCAGATTTACATGGAGCCGGTCCCCCCTCCGAAAGGCTTTGTATTATAGGTTTCCCCCACCAAGGGAGACATTTTACAATACATACTTTGTGTTCCTTCAATAACTTGCTAGTGCAATGAAGATGGAAGCTTCAATCACCATGCACACACTTATAAAACACAACATCAATTCCCTCACGATGTCAAACCCAAGACCTCACACACCTTCAAAGATGGTGAGAGCTAGCGGGGTATGAGAGTAGATTGAGAGGAAGGAGTAGTCTTACGAGAAATAAGTATATCTCCTCACCTAATCACTCATAAATGCTTAGCATATCTTAGTAATTAGCATGGTAGAGGAGATGAGCATGCATTGAAGCTTGGATCTTGGTTGGATGTGCATCACAAAGCCAAGAGTTGTTGGTGTAGGCTTCCCTTCCCACAAGCTTGGAGTAGGTGATGAGCTTTCCATTAAAGCTTGAGAAGGAGAGAGAGTCTTCTTTGCTTCACACATGAGATTGTGTGTGTGTATGTGTGTGTGATAACGCCTTGACAAAATCAGCCCCCTCTTTCTCTTGGTCGACCCCTCTTGCTAATTCCTCTTGTTGGCTTCCCATTGGACCTCTCCAAGCTTAGCCAATAGGGTTTAAGTGGTCAAATGAAGAGCCTTGTGACATGTGTCCCCCTTTCCCCTTTTATGAGAGCTTTAGGTAATTGATTAATGCAATTAAACTCTCATTGGACCCCTTTGTCTTCTGGCCAATAGGAATCAGGCAAGCCATTGGGCTGCTGAATGCTCATTGGACCCCTTGGCAGATTGTCCAATAGTATTCTAGAGAGCTTAATTCTTATTGGTTCTTTTATCAAGTGTTTTTAAATGAATTAAACTAGATTTACTCTAGCCTAATTCTCATTGGTCCACCTCTATGGCCATCCAATAGGATTTGAATGCACCTTGGGGGCAACTGGGCTAGGGAGTTGACATGTGTCCCCTATTCCCAATGTAAAGGGAGCTTGTGAGTGTGTGTGTGTGTGTGTGTTTCTCTCTCATCCCCTACTAAAAGGACTCGCCCCCTCCTATGTAGGGATCTAGAAAGACTTTGTGTACACTTTACAAAGCATCCAATATCCCTAAGGTTTTACCATTGGACTTTACATTGAATTTTGGAACCTTAGCATTTTGGAAGTCTTAATGGGCTGAACCTTAGGGTCTTTGAATCCCATTGTTTCACATTGCTCTTTTGCAGATGGCCCCCCCTTTGGATCCCTATTTTCCCTCCTTTGGATCCCTACTATGGCCGGTTTGACATCTTAACCAATATTCTAGCTTTTTCTCCCCTGGTACTTCCCCATATTAAATGTTCAGTTTAACATGAGAAAATCATTTAGGAGAATTAGATATTAGTTATTATGACAAAACCAAACTCCTTGAGTTCATAGAGCATCCCATGTGATAATGTCATTCAGGGTAGCCTAAATCTCTACACACATCTCTTAATGATGAAGAAGATTTCTTCCTTTCATACTTTAGAAGTATTCCAGTCTTCAGGAGCTCACCTTGAATGTGACAATGTCTATCCTTATCTGATCATTCATTGTGAAGTTATGCCATGTCCTGCATAGGCATTTTGATGTAACTTGGTAATGTTGTGCTTTTATGCACATCCTAATTTACTGAGAGTTACCCGTTATCTATTGTTGTTTGAATTTTCCTTAAATCCTGGTGGTTCGAGTACCATACTTGAGTGAGGATTGATTAATATCTGCTCCTCTCTGAGTCCATGTTTTGATAATCCTTCCTCTAATCGGTTGCCATATGGGCTTCCAATAAGGGATTTATAGGTCTTATTCGTCAATGCAAGATGTTGATATCTATCAAAAGTTGAAGGATGTGACCAGGTGGCACCAATTTTGACTTAAATGCACCCAATTTATACTTGATTGCAATGAATTGCATATCTTTAGACTCATATAGATTCTAATTCCTTTAACATGTACCCAAGACTAACTCTATTGGGCTTGGTTGCACACAATTACACTTAGCTATGTCCAACTAGACAAAGTTCAACTCAAAAGATCCAATGGATGCCTCTAGATACATTCCTTCAAAGAGATCCACAAGGATCTATGTGTATCTAATTTGTGAGCATGTAGGTTATATCTCAAGTATTTCCTAGAAAACCCATTGAAGGCCGATTCATACTACAGGGATAAGATTCCTTGCCCAAAAAGTTTCTTTTTATTGGTTGAAGCCCTTTTGAAGAGCCAGGATTTCTATCATCTCGACTAACAATATCATCATGAGTTATTTTTCCCATCTCAATGTATTCCAAATTGCCACATGCCTTCAAGATGCAATCATAGGTGGTGATTGCATGTGGAGAGATGCTCTTGCTTCCCATCTATTGGAAACAACTCATAGCTTCTTGGCCCTACCACATTTTTCATACATATCAACCAAGGCAATGCCAAGCATAACATTTTTTTTTTCATCACGAGTTCTTCCGCTACAATCCACTACAATCATAATCATGTCTACTAAAATCTCCATCATCATCACTTCCTTGAATATTGCCATCATATGTATTTTGAAATTCACTTCTTCTATCATGTCTACCATCACCTGTGCTTTTGTGTTGTTCCTCTTATTTTAACTTAGCCATGTTCTCTAGGTTTTGTCTTTCGCAAATTTTAAAATTTAGAGGTAAAGGGTCTGCGCAGAATTGTAAGAAGCCCAGCGATCCCGCCACGACGATGAGGCGTGCAAGATGCAGCCACGACTGCAATCTCCGACTGTGTAGAGAATGGACTATGCAAACCCTCCGGTACTGCAGTCTGTGTGTGTGTGTGTGTGTGTGAGAGAGAGAGAGAGAGAGAGAGAGAGAGAGAGAGAGAGAGAGATGCGACTCTGCACAGCGGGCCAATGGCCTTCTACAAGCTCTCTAAGCACGCTAGGCGGACTGGGTGGATGCAGTAGTTATACTGGCAAATGGCTTGGTGGGCACTGCGCATGGGGCAACCATGCCTTTTTTCCTCGGCAAGCTCATTGACTCAATCTACAGCTTTTCTGACTCTAATCGTATGGTCAATTTGTGTGCGGTATAATGCTTGAATTTCTCTATGTAACAGTTATCTCTGATCACTCTGGCGGTGCGGCCAGTCATTGTGCTGGCTTGAGAATTTTGCACCTATGTGATGATTGGAATTGCTGTTAGAAGCCAAGGAGCATACTCATGAACAGTGGAAGTGTCTTTCAAGGTTAGAACCTTTATTACGCTCGTGTTGCATGAAGGATGCGTTCCCCTGCCTGCTTGTTCAAGGTACACATATATCTCTTGCAGGTTATTTCACAAATGAGGTTAATAAACTCTTTTGTTGGAGAGAAAAAAGTATTTCCATCCTATTCAGCTGCTTTGCGATCTATCAAGAAGCTGGGAATCAAAGCAGGGTTTGCCAAGAGGTTTGGAATAGGATTACTGTATGGAATGGCCTTCATGTTGCAATTATTCATCGTATGTTGCGTTTGCCTGAGTGACCTTTGCAGTATGCATGGACAGATGGGGGAGCTACTCGCAAAACCATCAGTGCTGCCCTTGCACTGCCTAATACTAATGTGGCCTTCACTGCTTGCCAAGCTCATTTGGGTGCTGCCGATTTTGAGTACAAGCAAGGTGAACAACTACTAAAGCTTTGGATTGAGTTTTCCATGTATTTTTCGGCCATTATTTCAACAGATCAGGGGCTAAAAGGCAGGTAAGCTTGTAGTTTCTTAACTCAAGTACCAAGAAAAGCTTACATGTATTGAATCATGAAACTTGGTCTGAACATCAAGATGTACATATGTATGAAGTAGCTAATGCATTGCGTAAGTGTGTAAGCTATCGGTACTTTATAACTTGATGGTGCTTGCATCAATGATTGAAAGACGTGATGGTTACAGGCAATATTGTTGCTGGCTGAGAGCAGGAGCTGTTCCAGTTGTAGGCTATAAGGATCCTCGAGGATGTCAAATGTGATTCTACATGGCACGTTTCTTCTCTATTACAGCTGTGTTCTAGTGCCTTGGTCTGCTAGTTTGTGTACAAAATTGTTTTGCGTGAGCAAGGTAAACACAAGTGCATGCACTTTGACACGCCATTGTTGGGAAAACATTAGCAGCCATTTTGTGATGGCGCGCATCATTTGGGCACTCGGTTGACATGCCAAACTCTGGTATATTAGGTAACGCCCTCATACTCTCATTTATAAAACACACATCTATACATGCTTTATGTAATTGTATGAATGAAGATAGAATGCTCGTTGGCCATGTCTCTTTGAGTTGTGTGCATATATCATTATGGTGGCTAAATATGTAGGTAACTGTACATGAAGTACATGGAATATATTGAAAGACATAACGGTCAATGGAGTTGTTGATTTTTTCAGGTGGAATTTGCAGCTTGCATTGCGGGCCGATGTATGCAATGGGGAGAGTTCTTGAAAATGTGTATTATTGCCTGTTGAAGTTGTGTCTTGGCTGATGTATGTACTTATAGTGTATAACGACTATTTTTATAAGGCCAAATGCTTTGTAAGTTGATTGTGAACCGGGAATACTGATATCCGGCCATAGTTTTGTGCGGCTTTGTAGGGGTTTAGGTTACTTGTGAGTCATGTCTCTTGTTGTGGATTGTTCCAAGTGCTATGTTCCATGGTACTTGTTGTGGATTGTTCCAAGTGATGAGGATTGATTGATTATTTGAAAGATTGGGTATTTTAACAGGTTGTAGTATGAATACTTTCATCGAGAAGTAGGGGTGTTGAGGTAAGTTTGGGAGCGCTAGGAGGATTATTACTTTTCGTTTTGAAATTACTAGATGAATTACTATTCTATATCTTCGAGTTGCTAGAAATATTGCTAGTTTCATAACACATCTCAAACTAGTAAGTGAGCTTGAACTCTCTTGATTCATCTAGCAATTATCTTACCATATAGAAACTCAACTTACTATATGGTAAGAAGATTGCTACTTGAAGCATCTAGGAGTATTCTCACGCTTACTAGTTTGCACTTTTGCTAGATGTGTGTGTTGAAACTAGTAAGATATCTAGCAATTATATATATTTTTCCATATGGTAAGCTGTCCAAAGCCCCTTGTGTCCCAGCTGCATGCGTAGTTCGGAGGCTCTGCTCAGCGTGGATTCCAAGCACTGGCACTTGATTCAGCCCTTTTGATAGCATCAAAATGTCGTCACAGCTCCTCCTAGGCCTGACCATACTCCCGATCATAGCGTTATTTTTCCCGAAAGCTGCCTTCAAGAGAGGAGTGATTTTGAGGAGGTGATTTTGAAGAGAACGCTGCCTTCACGTCACATCACCACCAGCTCAGCGAACGCCAGCGTCAACTCCTCGCCTGTAGTCACCTCCTCAAATGCCTCGTGCATAGCAACTCGCGCGTCTGCAGCCGTCTAGACTCTGCAGCCTTCTCCTTTTCCACGGATCTCCCACGCGATGCCGTGCAAAATTCTCCATGCAGGCGTCTACTCAATCTTCTTGACTGCATTTATTGCACGCTAGATTGCCTGGACAGCTGCCTTCGACGTAGTCGCCGTATGTAAGCCTTTAAGGCTCTGCAATGCCTCACACGTCTTTAATCTCCACGTGGCCGCCATACAGTGAAGGACGCCCAAACGGCCCCAACACTAAGGCCAATGCTTTTAGCAGGCCAAAAAAGGACAATCAATGTGCTTTAGTATAGACATCTCCATTTGTATTGCTCACAGAATATTCAAGTGTGGGAGGTATCTATTTCGCACACCTTCCCGCCACATTTACGCGCTCACACACTTCTGGGAGGCTTGTCAATCACACCTTCAGGTGACCCACAACCCCCCGTTCCCCTTCTCTCTCTCTCTCTCTCTCTCTTTCTCTCTCTCTCACACACACAGAGTGGAGCACAGTACACGGTTGCATGCAAAACGTCAATTCCGAGCCCCGGAGAGTACTATGTTTACATGCCGAACCTGTGGAGAAGCTCGTGAGCACTTGGAAGCATGAAGTAAGTTTTTGCTCTTGCATGCTAGTTCCGCTCCATGGTCTGTCTTTCAGGAATGCCGGGTCATGGCCTGTGAAGCAAGCTGACGGGCTCGCTAAATCCCTGCCGTCATATGGATGAGCATTGAGAGAGAGAGAGAGAGAGAGAGAGAGAGAGAGAGAGAGAGAGAGGTGTGTATATTGGAAATGTAGAGAATGATCTGGCTTGTTTACACGTTGTGGGTCTGCGCTTTGCTTCAGGTGTGCAGATAAAGTAATTGTGCTCCTATCCACAAGACGTTTATAATCGAAGATAGCAGAGCAGGATGAGGGTTGAGGAAGAGCTTCGAATGTTGGAGATGTTACACGAGCACTTGAATCGCCATGGTTGCATTCCCTCTGAGCAAGATTCAGACCCTTTTTGGCATTACTGCCAGACACTCTTTGCCACCAGATTTTCAGTTCGACAACTCAAGAGGAAGATGTTCGCGTTTTATCGACAACAGACAGAAATTATGGAATGCTGCATGTTTGAAGCAGGTAGTAAATGTGTATCGTTTGTTGCTTCTAAAGGCATGTTCAAGCTGCATGTTTTGTGTCAGTACTTCGACTGGGTTCATTTTGCGTTTTTTTAACTAAATTTGAAGTAACATCAGCATGGTTGAGCCTACAATTTGTATAAAATTGTCCAGCAGGTGCTGAAACAGCAAATTCTGAGGGCCAAAATGTCCTCACATCCTTACCATTACCTCACAAAGACCAGCATGAGACCGAAGAGGCTACCGTACTGAAAGAGTCAGCCTTGACGTCGAAAGACAAGCACCCAAGCAATATTGTTGTCGTAAAACTTGATTCTGATGCAGAGCAGGAATTCATCCCTAGTCTTGTCAGACCTTATTCTGATGCAGAGTGGAAACTGAATGTTGTTCTTGACAATGCATCCCCTTTGCACTTCTCACAGACTCTAAGAGAAGCTGCTAGAATCCTGAACAAAAATGATGGTGATGCAGCCTCTTCTTCGAACCTTTTGCAGATTCCTGTCAATGGAGCTACAATTTCAGTGAAAAATTCTGGCTTCAAATTAGTTCGTGAAGGATTCAATCCTGTGCCAGATTTAGTCCAAACAGAGGAGTGCAGTCATCTTCCAGGTGCAGCCGATCAATTGGGACATGACAAAGACATGCTAACGCTCATCGAAGGGCCTGCAAGCCCTCTGACTACGCGGTGCCATGTCAATGAGTCTCTCCTGGAGCTTCAGGACCCCCTTCCAAGTTATAACACTTGTATGGAAGTATGCCAGAAGGAATATGGTAGTGGTTTTCGATCAATCTCTTCTTCTTTGGCGGACGTATGCCACAGAAATGCACAAATGTATGGTGATGGATCAGCTGAACGGAAGGTGCAAGATAGGACTCAGGCCCATATTAATGATGTAGCTGATGCCAATGGGGATATGCTCAGTCTGCAGACTAAACCAGATGCAAAATTGTCTTATCCCCAAGCTATCTCTGATGAATCGGTGGCAATTTTGCAACATGCGAATCTGAATTTACGCAGAAAGCGCTGCACAGATGCTTCTATGCTGCAGTGTAGGTACCAAATCAAAAGGCTTAGGCAGTCTGCAATGAAGGACCTAGCCGAAACAATGATCATCCTTTCTCAATGTTCCCTTCCTCCCCAGTAGAATGCTTCCAAATCATGTAATCCAGTTATTAGAGTACCTTGAATGAGGTTTCTAGCTGCATATATGATTGTGGAAAGTGCCTTGTAGATCCAGCATATACCAACAAGCCTCTTTTTGAGAATACTCTTAAAATTTAAGCACGAATCAGCCTTCCAAAGTATGTGTTTCAAGCAGCAGAAGTACCCAATTAATGGCCTCAATGTGAGTGAGCTTTGTTTTAGAATACCCAGATATTGAGGCTTCATCCTGTTTTAGTTTGTGAAAAGATCCCTTCTTTGGATGGTCTCCTTTATTTGCAATAGTCTTAAGAACTTCGTTGCCATCCACTGCTAGGAGACGAAATTGGGGGGGGGGGGGGGGGTTGCATCTTTGCTGCGTGCATGCCAAACTGTTGAGGCCAGCCATGGGGCATGCTAAGTAGCAGAAGCTGGTATCAAGGAAAATTGTTGCCCTTTCCAAATGAGAGGACGTGATCAATGGGGGATCTGTTTGGAGCATGCCCAACTGGTGCACTTGATGTGAGCCCCCTCAACATGTCCCAATATATACACAAGAAATTTTGGACACGTTCCTATATAGCTAGTTGGATTGGATAGTCCAAACTTCCTAGATACAAATAGGAGTTTTAAAATTTGATCCAGCAATTGAGCCAATTGTTGTCGTCCCAGATTAAGAGTCGCACTTTTGCCCCAGTTGCCGCGTCCCTATTGGTTCTACTGCTTTTGCTCTGTGCAGTCCAATGCCTCCATGTCCCGTGCACCCCATAGGTCTAGCCAGCCCTGCCCGCCCCACACATCCCCATCATGGCTCCGTACTCTCTCTCTCTCTCTCTCTCTCTCTCTCTCTCTCTCTCTCTCCCTTAGCACATACCCTTTCTCTCTCTACTTCCCCCACTACGCTCACACATAGACGTAGCGGTCTCCGTCTTTCCTCTCTCAGTCCGCATCCCCATAATCTATTCTGCACAGCAAGACTTTGCGTTCTGTTTCGGTCCTCTTGGTTCCGTCGCCATGGCAGCAGGCTCATCTCGGTGTCGTGCCAGCCATGGAGCTTGCTTCCTCTCTCGCGTGGGCCATCGCCTGGCAACATTCTCTCTCTCGTTGATCGTGCAGAGAGAATGGCAGCATTCTCTCGCGCCGCCTCTCTGTCACCGTCCTACTGTCGGCCTTCCCGTCTTTTGCCTTTGCAGGGGAATTCCAAAGGCTTACACTTAACCAAGATACACAATCCCGCCTTGCGCCACAGTTGCCACACAGTGTGGTCGTGTGTCCGACCACCTAGTGTGGGAGGACACTTCTGTTGTTCTTGGCATGTAACCTTTCCAGTGCTCAATATAAGGAGCTGTCTCACTCGTTGAGGGCAAGCTTAGTTTGGTCCAGTCTCTCTCTCTAAGTGTCTTGTAGTGAGCACACCACATTGGTGGAGGAGACGGGCACTTGGGCAGTTAGAGGACCCTTCTTGATTCCACATTTCTTGCTCCCACAGCTTGCTTGCTGTATGCAGCATGGCGTTCTTGTTTGATACTGAGTGAGAGAGGTGCAAAGAGGAGGGTAGCCCATCGACTAGAGATGCTCGGGAGAGGGCTGCTGTTGAGGCATGTGGATGGGTAGCTACAGAAGCACAAGAACGTGTTGCTGAGAAAGCGGTAGCAAAAGCAAGGGAAGGATCTGCAGCTGAACGAGCAGTTTCGGGTGCAAGCTGGGAGCAGCAGCGAAGGAGTGAAGGCTAGTTCTCCGCCAGTTTTGCGATGGCAAAGGCGGCAACAGCTCGCCAACACCTTAGCCTCATCTTGCGCAAATCTTTTCACCTCAGCCGGTCTCTGTTCACCTTACTTCAAAGCTCCCTGCACATGCGCGATATACCATTGGTTCCGGGATCTTAAGATCTTGGCTTTTCGGCAATTAGAATGCTCGAAGCACTTCACAGCCGAGAGGTGGATCAAAGGACCAAAGTGATGGCTTCCCTCTTCGCGATTGGCATCGCAGCAGTATGCACTTGCGGTGCTGTAGTGCAGCTGACACTGCAACGAAACCAAGAAACACCACATATGATCCAGCTGTCAGAGCAAAGGACGCTACCTACATACGACACCGCAGTGAAAGCAAAAGACACTACCTACGACACTACTACCAGTGCTGCACAGAAAGGGACTATAACACCTACGACACAACTCGACGTGCAAAGGAGGTTGCCTATGATGTTGCTCAGCGGGCGAAGAGACGGGAGTTGTTGCAGTGTGGTTGCAGAGGTGCCCAGTCTTTATGCCCTCATAGTTGTGATGCAGAACCCCACAGTAGATCTTTTTTACGCATTTAGTGATAGTCTTTTGTCATTTCAGTCTTGTCGACCAATCCTTATCGTCACACCAAACCCCTTATGGAAATGGATGTATGTCGCAAAAATAACATGTCAAGTCCTCAGTTAGTCCTTCCTCGCTTTGTCCATTTCATTGGGACAGCGACCTAATGTTTGCATAAGCGAGATGTACGAGTTCCGTGCCTTGATGATGATCGGCACGATGTCGAATCTAGCCCCCAAGTTCAATCCCTAATCCTTGAGTCGTTGTATGATCACTCCCCCCAAATGAGGCGTTAGAGTTGATCTCTCTTGTGAATTCCATTCTCAGCCCAACATTGTAAAAACATGTCCATCTTTTTCTCCCTAAGGGGGGAGGTGTGGTGTGTGGTCGTGTGTCCGACCACCTAGTGTGGGAGGACACTTATGTTGTTCTTGGCATGTAACCTTTCTAGTGCTCAATATAAGGAGCTGCCTCACTCGTTGAGGGCAACCTTAGTTTGGTCCAGTCTCTCTCTCTAAGTGTCTTGTAGTGAGCACACCACAATATATCTCTGCGCCTGCTGGCAGCACAAATCCCGTCGAGCCACAAAATCTCTCTCTCTCTCTCTCTCTCTCTCTCTCCCCGTGTCCTTCTTTTCTAAAATTGAGCGTTTCATAACAAAACTGATTGAGCGTCAAGAAATACAAGACGATAAAGCCAAAATTTGAGTTGGTTAATTACCAAATCTTGAACAATCCAACCAAAATAGATAAAAGGGTTTTTTGGAAATTTTTGAAATTCTGAATTGCCGGTTAGATTTTTAGCTTTCCTTCAAGAAAACCGGGATATTTACACAAGTTTTAGTGCAATAACCGGCAAAAACTTCAAACCACGACCTAAAACTGGGATAATTTCAAGTTTGCCCTTATTTTTACAGAAAATCTATTTTTCTAGCAGCATCGTCGATTCTCCTGTAATGTGAGGAGCTAAAAAAAATCAGAAGAAAAGAAAACATTTTGGCACCGTCACGTGCCACACATTCTTCCAGGTGCACCATTGCCAAAGCTTGGCTTGTTCTTTTTATCACTTCAACCACTTTTTTTCTTATTCACTCAAGTGCGAATCTCTGTTGATTCTCTCTCATAAGACTCAAAAAAAACGTTTTGGGCACCTACTCGATCTAGCTCTAGTAGCCTCTCCTCTACTTAGGGTTCAAAGAAAAAACTTAAATCAAGCAAAACAAGAAAAAATAGCAACTCAATAGCAAGAGGATAACCCCTAAAGGATTCACTATTACGTGAAAATGTCACTTGCTTGCAATGACATTAGGAAACCCCTATATATGTTCTTGCCAAACGAGCCGTCGATCCCCTATCTACAAAGATTGTAGCAAAAAGCGGACCCGTTTGAACAATATTTGTACCACTAACATGAACCCCATAACTTGCGTGTATGAATCTTGCTAAAATATCAACATGAGGTACATGTATGTTACTAATTTAGCACCACTACATATGGTAATGTACACTAAAATTTAATGCTTGCAAGTAGTACTAAGTGAAATGTGATAGTGTAGTAGTATCGACTCGGTAGTAATGGAAAATCATCTAAGGGTGTATGCATGATTTATTGGTACATTGGATACCGAGTTTTGGGCATGGCAGGAAGGAATTGGCTTGGGGAGATATAATTTCTTTAAATTCGAATAAAAAAGGAGAATTTATCTAACAAAGAGTTATTTGAAGTCCATTCAATCAAGGCTCAATGAATTCAAGGGGGGAGGGGGGCGGGGTGTCACATATGATACATGTTCCTATCACAGTTTTACCTACACAGTGGTGTCATTTAACACTAGTTTGGTACCAAAACATGACACTTTAAGTGTCCTTTTTTCACAAATTTAAATTAAATGCTTCTTACATTAAGCGGTTTATTTAAGTAAACCCTCTTCATATGCTTAAATATGTTAGCTAGAGGATCTTTTAAAAATATAATCTTGCATTTTAGAATCTATCATGATCAAGAACTATGCTCATCAAGTTGACCCTCGTAAGATTGCGATTGGACGCTTTGAAGAAATCGCCTTTTTAAGCTAAAAAAAATATGAAGCGACCTTGTAGAAAATTTTAGGTGACTCTTCCACAATTTTGCTATAGATAATTGAAAGTTTCATGTACAAAAAAAAAAAGTTTGGAGTATATAAAATAATAAAAAGTTCCATGTGTTTGATATAGTCATTTCAAGCATATCTTTCTTCATAAAGAAAAATATGTTTTTGATGTATTTGTGAGTTTTAGAAAGTGATACATTGCTTTCCCTTTCCTTTGAGCACTCAAGGTGGCAAGTAGAAGGGCTTTAGTATGCAACAATTATTGGATCATTTTAAATATAAGATCAATTTAGGAAAATTGAGAAAAATGCATAAAAATGGGACATATTTCTTGTCTTCGTCTCATTTATAGTTTGTAGGATGAGAGCTAGTGTTGAATGATGTCCTCATATTTCTTGTCTACAAGAAATACCATTTATAAGAAAATTTGCATGAAAGACTACACATATGTAATGTTTGACACTCTTAGTTTTATTTAGGGAACTCGCGCTTATGGTTAACTATAGTTACTACTAACAAAATGCTAAGAAGGATGAGTATTCAATGAGGATTTTTTTTTTGGCTACGTTTCTATAGACTATGAAAATTCTCACTAAGGACCACTGTTAAATTTCGATTATGCTTCTCCCAAACAAAGCTTGTGGTAGATGAGATTTAGAGACTCAAACTCTAGGATGAGTCTCCTTGCCAATGCATAAGTCTCGATCTTGTGAAAATTCTAGTTGTGCTAAAACATAAAAAGATGTGTATAAAGAAAACATGTGATGTTTTACTCCTATGACTGCTATGTCCACCACTGACTAGTAACTATTGAGCAAGAATAAGACCAAAAGTTTTGTTAAGAGACATGGAGGCTCAAGCTGATCTAGGTTTAGGCTCCTTGCCAATGCATTGACTAACAAAAACAATTATAGAGTGTGTCTAGAGATGTGGAGGCTCAAGCTCTAGGTTCACGCTCCTTGCCAATGCAAACAAAAACAATTGTAGAGTCTTTGTGGTGATAACAAATTAGGAAAGATGGAATCGAAATTGTTGTTGAGGCTCAACTTGTAAACACCCTCAGAGCCACATCCCACCTAACACTTTTTGCAAGGGTTGGAGAGGCTCACCATTCTCATGTTCTATATGCACTCATTCCTGGCACACGACTATGACAAAGTGCAAGGAAATTTCTAGGTAGCCTTCCGATGAGCAAGTAAGGGTTTACCAATTTGCCCATTTTGTTGCAGCAGTTTCAGTAGGTTATTTGCTTTGTTGAGCTACTTGTGACCTGGCACAACCGGTTGGCATGCTGATGCTTTGTAAAAACTTATGATCAAGCCAGCTTTTGGAGTGCTTATAGAGCATAGATCCATCCCCTCCAAGTTTTGGAAGCACTTTCCATGACATGTGCACCAAGTTGTTGCACCACATTGAGCCCTTGCAGACACTCAATTTAGCAAGACGGGACTCTCACTCATAACTACCTTGGAGGCTCAAATGCATTTTTCCCCAAGTCTAGCACAAAGTCTTGAACCAAATGCTCAAACTTGAGGTCGAGCCTAGAGGGTCAATGGATGCTCTACTCTTGCTCTCTAAGTGAACAAAGGGTGTGGCCCATCCGCACGATGAAGAATTTGTATGCTCGAGCTTGGCCACCCATCCAAATTTAGAACACTTTAATTTGAATTTTGAAATTGACGGCCGTCATATACTAACGGCGGATCTGGAAACGCTGCTATCGATTACCATGGTGAACCTCTTGGCAACCATCAGCCCCACTACCACCATGCTGAATCTCTCAACATTGAGTCGCACCCCACTGTCACCATGTTGAACCTCCCAGCATTGAGTCTCCACCCCACTATCGCTTGGACTGCTTCTAGCATCTGTGGATCTGCAGAGACAAACGGATGGTGTGAGGTGGCAATCCCACTTGCTGAACCGCCCAGTAATGATCGCTCGTGCTAGAAGTCCATGCTAAACCATTCGCCTCTATGTCGCCTGGATTGTTGCCAGCATCTGTGGCTTTGCAGAGACAAATGTATAGTGTGAGGCGGCATGATCCCAGCTGCTCCTGCAACAAGAAGGGACAAGCCGACAGCTTTGGAGGATGATGAAGCAAAAGGGGATCACTGTCCCTGCTAAACCTCTCGGCAACCATCCTCCACCATCGCCTACTGCCTATGTTGAACCTTTTGGCAACCATCTGCCATCGTTTCCTGCTGCCCACGCTAAAAGTTTTGGAAACTTGATGCTACTGCCAAATGTGTGTGTTGCGAGTAGCGAGTTCTACAAAGAGAAGCTCTTTGATTCATGCAAGATAAAACTCTCAAACTCACCATTCAATGCACCACTATCATTCCACCCTTGGGCTCTTGTCCACCACTAGGAGGCGACCGTTGTCATGGAAATGACAACAGGCTTATTTGGTGAAGTTGCTTAACAAGATAGCGAATCAGGTTGGAGCTGCTACCAACAATGGAGAAATTTCAAGTAGGCCACAAGGGGTGTGTGTCATTTTGAAGAGAACCTCCAAGAGACCTCCAGGTAGCCAGAAGAGCTATTCCATATTGTGCTAGTCAGCTTAAATTAACAGCATTGGACCAGGGAAATTCTGAATTTAAGAATATCTTGTGTGCAACAAGATTGCGTCCACCAAGTATCTTCTGTAGAATCCATTCTCTCTCTCTCTCTCTCTCTCTCTCTCTCTCTCTCTCTCTCTCTCTCTCTCTCTCCCCCCTTTTTGTTGCCTTGTGTTAGGTTTTTGAACTATGCCATGTGGGTGTCTTGTGCCTTTTTTGTACCTTGGAGGGGTTGAGGCTCGAACTTAAGTTCGAGCCTCTTGGCCGTATTTATTACTACAACGAGGCGGAGGAGGTCACATGACCGATTTCTTTTTGAGATATACCATGTAGCTGCCTTTCTTCTCATTTTGTACCTAGTACGGGTGGAGGCTTGTTTTTGAATTTGAGCCTCATGCCAATAATTTGTGTCAAAATAATGAGGTAGAGGTTCGAACTTAAGTTCAAGCCTCATGCCCATTATTACTACAACAAGGTAGAGGAGGTCTCATGCCCGATTTCTTTTTGAGATATACCATGTAACTGCCTTTCTTCCCATTTTGTACCTAGTAGAGGTGGAGACTTGTGTTTGAATCCGAGCGTCATACCAATAATTTGTGTGAATGAGGTGGAGGTAAGAACCTAACTTACGTTCGAACCTCATTCACCTCATGCCCATTATTTCTACAACAAGTTACAAGGTATAGGAGGTCTCATGCCCACTTTCTTTTTGAGATATCCATGTGAGTTCCTTTCTTCCCATTTTGTAGCTAGTAGGGGTGGAGTGGCGAGCCTTGTACCCATTTTCTATCTAGCAAGTGATAGAGGCTTGCCCTTAAGTTCAAGGATCTTGCCCATTCCTTACCCAAAATGGGGTGGAGGCTAAAACCCATGCCCATTTTGTGCTTATAAGTGGGTCGAAGCTCAAGTTCAAGCTTCATGCCGATTTTATGCCTAGAAAATGTTGAAGGCTCAAAATTAAGATTGACCCTTGTGAGATTATTAACTTTAAGCAGAACCTTTCTCTTAGAGATCACAAACCTATAGCTTGTTTCAAGAATTTTGATAGACATTTTCAAACTTTTATAATCATTAGCATGTTTTATTTTTCTTGCATAAACTTGGTCTAAAGGAGGAAAATTGTATCTTTGTTCTTGGAAAAAGTCCAATCATTGGTTACTATTTTGAAATTTACCTTGTCCAAAATTTTAAAAAAGTGAAGTTAATTTTTATGTAACATTAGAAATTTTTTATCTCCAAATAATTAAAATGTATATGTATATTTAGTTGTAGAGCATATATTCTTCCACTATCAAGAGGATAGTATACACTACATGATTGACTCCTTTAGATAGCCAAAATTAGAAGCACCATTATAAAAGATGGGATGAACTTTTCAGAGCATTCCTAAATTGATCTTCTAGTGCCTTGATCATAAATAGAACAATCAATATATGTGCTAAATTTAGAGCAAAAGAGGCAAAAAGCTTTGAGTTTTCAAGTCCTATGTTAAAAAATGGGACTTGAATAATTCCCTAAATTCCTAAATTGGTGTTATATTCAAAACTGCATAAGAGAAAATTTTCATATTTTCATTCTTGGCACATAAGCATTCAAAAGCTCAAATAATATCAAACTTTCCATGTAGATCAACTAAATGTATCAAAGTAAATGGCACATACACAATTGGGGTGCCTAAAACCTTGGTTTCAATGTTATTATGGAGAACTCAAGATTTTCAAGAGTTTTTGCACGATAAAAATTTCAACATAGAGTTCAAGCAACGAGATTTAATTGAGTTAGGGAGCCCAAAAAGTATGTAGTTTCTTGGTTTAAACATATAAAGTCATTTGTAGTTGTCAAATTGCACTAGAATAGTACCAATTCCATGAGGGGACCTTTGGAAGACCAAAATTATGCTCTTATTCAGCACGTGTTCACGTATAAATTATGTCTATAACTTGCATGTGACTTGAAAACTTATCTTTGAAGTGCATTCCATTGTTTTGTAACACTAAGTGCTAACACTTGGATTTTATAAACGGTAAAAAGGCCATCTCTATAAAAAATATAATAATTTTATGATTTTTTTGGCAAAACAGCTTGAAATTTTACTAAAATTTATGTCTTAGAACTTACCAAAATTCTTTCGATACGGATTGTATTTTGATATGGAGAAAAATCCAGTGTTTTCTTTCCCTCATAACCAATCTATGGTAGAAGCAAGGTGTAAAAAAGTTCTTTCTAGCTTGACAAATAAATTGCCAAAACTTGGTAGAAAAACAGGACACTTTAGTGTCTCAGGACACTTAAGTGCCCAATTACAGAACTAGTGTTAAGGAACGTCAAAGAAAAATTTACAGATTGTATAGAAAAAGGGTGTGTTATAATCTCGTTAATCATGAAAATTTTCACAAATAAGGGATTTTAATAATACTCCTTGAACGCATATGATATAGTAGTTTGACATGGAGTGAGCCCCCCCCAAACACCATGAAGCCCTCCCATCGGTTGCAACAGAGGGGTCCCCTATGGGAGCTAGCATGGCAAGGGAAGTAGCCAAGAAGTGGGAGGGTAGTAGTCAAAGAAGGTCAAGCAATTAAGAAGGAGGCCTCTTAGCAAGTGAGAGGGAGGTCTCTCAGCAAGGGTGAAGCCTCCAAATCATCGCATGCTTAGAACCATGCAACACAATCTCCCTCTCCCACTCCTTTAGGGACGTTTCCACTCAAGGTTAGGTCCTCTTCAAAGCCATCCCCATCTAGGAATTCTCATACAAATCATGCTATATGTGAGAAAATTTCTAAAGGGGCTACAATAAAGGACAAAGGACTACAAAGTGGCATTCTTTTCTTACACCCAAATCTACTCCTTTGAGCACACCAAATCAGAAGCCCAAAATGTAGTCAAGCTTAGATGTCACTCTAAGCACAGAGGTGAGCTAGTTTGTGAAGAATTCAAGATTGTAAATATAGTTGTCTTTTCATAGGTTAGGACTGTGATGAGAGTTTTCTGAGTGGAAATGACTTGTGTATGCTAGAAATTTTATCACATCTCTGGTCTTCTTTTTCTCTTTACATTATTGGGCGTATTATCATGCTTTCAGGGTGCTAAGGGATAGTATATGTGTAGTCATCAAGAAGTTGCATTCCATTGCATGCCTTGAATCCATGCATGTTCATGCATTTTAGAAGCATTACACTAGGTCTCAGGTTCCAAATTCTCAATTAGCTAAACTTAAGATGTAAGTCTTAAACTTTGTAGTTGGTATAACACTAAACCTTTGTTTTTTTTAGCATTGTTATATAGACATCATGCATTTCCCACCTTTTGAAACTTTCCTACACATCAATTAATGTCAAAGGGCTCTAGAGACGTGCTTGTATCCTTTGTATGTGCTAGTTGGCCTTTATGATTTCAATGTGGATGCAGGAGCATAGGCGAGGCAGATGTCAACGATAAGGACTAGCTAAATTGTTTTGAAGTGGTGGCAAGAAGGGGTAGAAAAGTAAAATGCATGGTTGCAAGGCTATATTTTTGGCCCAGGTTCTACGCGTTCTTCACATGTATTTACCATGAACCCCTCAAAAATTATGGGATGGAGGTAACCAAAGCATTTTCTAGAGAATTTCTACATGGAATTTCAAAGGGGCCAATAGGCTTTATTTGTGAAGGAGATGATTTTTTGTATGGATGCATAAAATATACATCAAAGAATAAAATATGAGCTATTTTCCATGGGTCTTCCTCAACACATAGCTCTAGGTCAAGATAGGGTCCAAAGATTGAGCGATCAAAGGCAATGCAAGAGCACAGACAAGAACCTCCACTTTTGGGATTGTAGGCTTTGAAGAAGAACATGTACTTTAGTCTAGATTCTGTTACAAATTTGGATAGATTACATGATGTGGTTGAAACCAAACATACTATTGTGTTGTCTGAATACAATACATGTAGATTTGCAAAGGCAAAAATGCATCGATATGAAGGTCCACAGCTCTTGGTGGACACCTTGAGATGTCAATTGCAAGATACAGATGTTGAGTTACAAGAGGAAAAAATTGGCCAAAATGCACAAGATGCAAAAAAATTGTAGGTATTTAGGAGAAAAGTTCATAGGAATACTCTCAATGTCTCACTATCCAAACTTTGGCAGGGATGATTGTGGACAATGTACCTATTGGTGCTAGGTAAGAAACTCTAGAGTAGCTTGAATTGGACCATAAAAGGGAAGAGTCTTAGCATGCACAAATAGGCTTTGTCAAATTCATGCAATCCAAAAGGAGAAACATGTTTTTATGTGTGCATGCACCAAAATTCTACCCTATGATATGGTCTCCTTAGATTTGCATAGCATTTGTAGTGCTTGGGGATTGGTCATGTAGAATGAGGATGGTCTCGGCATGTTTGTGCTACGTTATGGTCTTGTCATGTAGAATGAGGATAGTCCTGGCATGTTTGTGCTACCTTGTGCTCATGTGTACCATATTTAGTATTTTTCTCACTTGGCTTCAAGCAACGAGACTTTCATGGCTATGGGATGCATGTAAACCATCTCACATGTTATAGTATCTTTGGTGATGCTTGGCAATATTAGCTCCTTGAATTATAGAGCAGAATCATGAACTATGCCAACACCTATGATGCTAAATAGTGCTATCAAAAAATTCTACTATGCATTCTATCTCTATGATATAATCTTGATCTTTGCTACCCTTTTCTTGTGTTGGGTACATTGGTATATGTTGATAGGGTGGGAACATGTATGTAACATAGTACTAGAATTTTGTTGGTCCCTACTCTAGATGGTTGTAGGTCATATCTATGCTTCAAACGTCTGACAAGTGGGTTTTATGTGTAGCTTGATAGTTACCAGTGTCAGACATACTGATGGAAAGTAACCTAGCATAAAAGATAGTAGTGTTGGTAGTGTAGTTAGCATTGCAACCTTGTTAGCTACCACTACTACTATGTTGTCTGCCACAAGCAGCTTGCTAGTTGGTGCTGATACCCTTGGAATGTTAGGCTAAGGGCATATATATGGTGTGTCTAGGTGAAGATGTGCATGTGCTAGTCCCAAGGCTCTTCAATTGGTATCATAGCTCACGAGAGAAAGGTAGCTATGGAGGAGGGGGAAGAGCAAGTGTTGAGCTTGGATGGACTCTCTCTCTCTCTCTCTCTCTCTCTCTCTCTCTCTCTCTCTCTCTCTCTCTCTCTGAATCACGTGAAACAAGGCTTCCATGGTGGGGCTCAATAGAGCAATCACAAGAATCTTCACTTGTACATACAAGGAGAAGACAATAACGAGCATCACTTGATGCTTTTATGGGCTTAAAAGGGATTGCAATATCTTTCTCTACATTTTGCATTTTTGCATGAGCTCGTGAGGAGGCACCATCGACAAAGGACTAGCTCTTCTTCTTCACTATGGCAGCATTGATGCAACAGAGATTGCCATGGTTTCTTTTCTGCTTCATATTGGGAGAACTTTTGGGTGCCCTAAGGAGACCAAGGGTCATCACAAGGGCCCTGCCTCACTTTCCATACAAGTCACACAAAGGATGGAAGTCGCACAAGGCTTTGACTTCTCCAAGGTGGAAGATCTTTAAAGAAAATTTTGTACAAGCAAAGAGGTTTCAAGAGCACAACAAGAGTACAAGGTCTTATCAACTTCAAGAACCGTAGCTCACCTCAGACTCCACAAGAATAAAGGCACAAAAAGTGGTTTCAACGTTTGCAAGGGGAACCTCATTCAAGGCTGCAAAGTAAATGGGTGATTCTAGGATTCAGGCACTAGACAGAGCACAACAATCGGGATGGATCGTAAGGTTTGAGATTTCATCTTTTGGGGTTTCATAGCTTTATGTATAATTTTATATTGTAGGAAAATGTCATCATGTTAACCTTGGCTATGGTGTCCCGAGAGCCTACATATAGCACATGGGTCCAACTCATTTGTAGGGAGCTTTGTTTGTCCCTCTTTACTGCTCACAAGATTGTTCCTGGTTGAAGCAAATTGGGGCAATGGCCACTTGACTAGAAATCTGGCATCGTCGTGCACTATGGCCATCACCACGTGTGCCATGACAATTTCCTTTGTCAAGCTTGCCTTTGCCTTTGTCCTCTTGTGAGTTCCTGCTTTTGCCTTTGGCTTCACATTCCCAAGTCAAACAAAGCATCTTCTCGCATTTATAACAATGGCTCTAGGACCTCATGGGTATTGAGACAACTAATTGCGCATGGGTCCTACTGTCCTTGTCAAGCGTGCCTTGGGCTTTGTTCTTTTGCGAGATTTGAACCTTGCCTTGGGCGTTACAATTCCAAGCCAAATGGGTTACCAGATCCCTCGAGAATTTAGTACATGCTAGGGTCGCTATATGAGTACTAGCCTTGCTATCCTTGTCAAGAAGCAAAGATTCTTCACATGTGAGGTATCTTGTGCTACGACTTTCAATTCCAAGGACGGTTATTCAAGAAAGTTGGTAAGTTCATTCAATTTAAGGTTTACATTTTTGAACTTATTAGTCTTGCAGAATCTTCTACAAAGCTATCTTTACAAACAACAATTTCTTTGATCATGAAAGTTTTTGTACTAAGATGAAGTTGATAGCTAAATTTCATGAGCTACCTTATTTCAACATTGGGGGATCTAAGGTGCTTTTGTGATTCTCAATATGATGTATTATTCAACAAGGTCAATTATGTGTAAATGATCGACAAGGTTGATTTTCTTTTACCTTGATATCTATATGTCAGCAAGAGCACATGTTAGCTATGAGCACATGTGCTCCATAATGTTTTATCCTTTCAATATACTTATGCAAAGTAGGCTTCCCATTTAGGAATATTACATACAAGCTTCCAAAGTTTGAAATATGCTATCAATATACGGACATGAGAGAAATTTGCAGCATGTGTGAATGATATCTCACAAGGCGTCAGTGGGAACGAGGCCAAGGGGGCATGCTTGGTACATACAATAGATCTAAATTTATCAGCATGCATGGTTATGAGACAAACTCATTAGCTACATGGACATGAGCCAAAGTCAAGAACGGACAATAGAAGCCGATTGAAATTCACTCTCATGCTTGGTACATACAACATATCTAAATTTATCAGCATGCATGGTTATGAGACAAACTCATCAGCTACATGGACATGAGCCAAATTCAAGAACAAACAACAAAAGCCAATTGAAATTCACTCTCAAGCAAGAATTTGTTTTAAATTTCAAGACAAATTACTGTAGAGGGGCAACAAGGCTTGCAAATTTCATGTTCTTCTAGCTTTTTGGTGTTTTCAATTTTTCAAATGGACAAGATCTTCTTCTTTGCAAAGCAAAGTGCTTTGTAGGCCATATGAGAAATATGGATTCTACCCCATACCGAGATATTGCTCACTTCTTTGTAGACCATATGAGAAGCAAGGCTTCTATCCCATATCGAGATACTACTCATTGGTCCTTGGGATCAAGAGAAATGGTGGAAAGGTTTGAGGCATTGTCAATAAGAGGATATAATCTCACATTTGAAGTTTGGCAATGTTGAGTTGTGATGTATCTATGCCAATACAGATTGTGCAAGGCACGCATGATATTGACTCAAACGATTGAGATATTCATTGTAGCTAGGGCCTTATTACTATATTTTCCTAAATTGCATACATGGCATGCTAGTAAAGTAGAAGTAATTCCACCCTATCATTTTTTACGATTCCTCTATTACACTAGCTACTCTATCAAGGACATCCTTATTTGACTCATAGTAACGGTGGATTCCACTCAATTTAATGTCCACATGCACTAGAGTTACATGGTTTTTAGAGTGACACTAGTATGGTCGGCCGCCTCCGGCAGTCTCTTTCTCTCTCTCTATCTCTCTCTCTCTCTCTCTCTCTCTCTCTCTCTCTCTCTCTCTCTCTCTCTCTCTCTCTCTCTCTCTCTCGTGCAGTGCTCAATGTCATCATGGTCACAGGACACATTGGCGAGAGCATACATGATTTGGTTTGAATCAAGTGTGTGTGTTTGTGACGATTATTTGTGATCACATTTTGGTACAACAAAGGAGCCACCAAGGCAACAAAAAAGAAGAGAACATTCCCAAAAGCTATCAATAAAACACAATAAATTCTTCCAGTTCCCTCAATTATTTCAATTATAGTCCTTCAATAAGAGACAATGAAAAATAGAATGACAAAGACCCAAAATATACTTAAGCTTACACGTGGAATAACCACGGTCCAATGTTGCCTCTCAAACCTTATATATTTGTTAGTTGTAAAACCTCTTTGTACACAATGTTTTGAGTGTAAACCATTGGAGGTCTTCGGATTCACTTATATTCAATCTTTGAGCATCATCAAGAACTATTTTGTAGCTAGATACAAACCCAAAACTTTGAGTGTTTGACCTTGTGCCTTGTTGATTGTCGTTCCAAATGCAAGCCTCACAGGAAACTATCTACGCTTCATTTCAAAAGGTAGTCCCTAAGAAGCCCCTATAAAAAAGTCTATTTTGGGTATGAATACCCTTTCTCCAGCATGTGACCCAGTGATTACTTCTGCATCAATAATCCTGTGGTGAAACTGCTTACATATCAACCTTGTACCATTGCACAAACCTTGTCGAGGATCCAAGTTGCGAAGAAGCATAATTGGGTCATTCTCTTTCAATTGCAAAGAGTGTGGTGGAAAACCTCCCCCAAGCTCAAGAGAATTCAAAAATTCAGTTGTATAAAGAATACTGCTACAATCATATGAACATACTGAGTCTGCACTCACATATTCCTTGAATATTCCTCTCATTTTACCCATGGCCAAGTCATTAATGGCATCAACCTCCTTATTGCGAGGAGCAAGTATACCTCTATCCTTAAAAAACCTCTTGTAATCTTGAATGTGTTTCATATCTCCATATATACAATCAATGAGCCCTTCAAGACTATTTTCTGGAAGAAGCATATGATTTGGCAATGGGACACGTTCATTCAAATCTCCATGACCATTACCAATGCAAAGTATCCAATCTACAAATTCTCTTGCAAGTGCATTATTTGAGCCTTGAAACACACGCATATTGTCTGTTAACCGCAAAACCTTTATATATTTCCATATGTGTGAGTGACACAAATATGCATTCACAATATTTGCACGACTTCCTTTACGGACAACATGCAAGATTTGTCTAAAATCACCCCCAAACAAAAGCACTTTTCCTCCAAACAATACATCATTTTGCATCACGTCCCTTAATGTTTGATCTAGTGCCTCATAAGCATATTGATGGGTCATGGGAGCTTCATCCCATATGATCAAGGAAGCTCTCTTCAAAAGTTCAGCAAGCTAACTGTTCACTTTGATACTACATGTTGATTCCGAATGCAACTCTAATGGTATTTTAAACCTTGAGTGAGCGGTCCTTCCATTGCTAAGAAGTAAAGCTGCAATGCCGGATGATGCACATGCCAAAGAAACATTTTTTTGACCACGAATGCGAGAGAGCAAGGCATTATAAAGATATGTTTTTCCAGTTCCACCCGGTCCATCTAGAAAAATAAATACTTCCTTCTGCCTTTTCAACTGCCTCCATGACTTCATTATATGCAATGTGTTGCCCTTGATTCAAATAACTCTCCATTCTATCTGCCAAATCATTTTGTTCATGTGCATTGAATATTGTCTCCTCACTTAGTAATCCACCACTACGCTGGAATAAACGTGCTTGATCTATGCTAGGCATTCCAGAATAGTCAACAAGTCGTTTTCCATATTGTTGAAGCATATAATTTAGGGTAGATAATGCTTGGTTGTTTGCTATTTCATGACGAACATGCTCATCAAGCGTACGTGTGCGCAAAGAATAAAAAAAGTCCTCAGAAAGATCTTTGGAGAAATTATTCCATAGAGTACCTGGAGACAAAGGCTCACAAAACACCAAAATGATCACAAATAATTGTCGCAATTGTGATACATAACGTGCCTCTAGATAGCTCTTAATTTCATCAAGAACACCTTCACCATCTTGCGGCAAGACTGTGGCTCTATCATGGCCCTTATACACATATTTGTAAAGATATTTTACAGCTATGATAGTCGAGCATATTTCGACATTAATGTGAGCTTTATATCTCAATGAGAGAAGTGGATTATATGGCACAACCCATCGATTATCCAGCTTCATTTGTTTTGATAGCACATAATTTCCATAATCTCGTCGCATGTATGTTGGATATCCAGCGCCATCAATGCAAGTTTCTGCACAAAACTTGCGTGGATATTTAAATCTGCACCTCCCTTCTACCATGCATGGTGCATTTTGACTCAAGACACCACATGGAACGTGAATGTTACAACTTGTTATAACATTGTGCAAATCAGGGAACTTGTCTTTGTCTGGTAGCTCATCACAAACCATTTTATCATAGTGTGAAACATCAGTGGGATTGTACTGAGATGCAAGTATCAACAAAATATGAGCATGAGGAAGTCCTCTTTTCTGGAATTCTATCACACTGACATGGCCAATGACATCTCCAAAAATAGAACCCTATATAAGCAAATGCATCAAGTCTTTAAACTTATGATAAAAGACTCGTGATGTCAAATCAGGACGATCAAAAGCACTTTGCCTTGGCAATAAGGCATCATCAATCTCTTTCCAACGTGGATTGCATGTGAAAGTTATAAATAGGTCTGGCTTCCCACGCTTGCACACAATTGCCATGGAATCTTGATAGAGATGATACATATGTCGTGGGCCACCCACAAAAGACGAAGGCAAAACAATTCTTTGTCCAACATTAATACCTCTCACTCCTTCCACCACATCCCTAGCTACCACCATGTTTGCAAGGCCTTGATAAGCTTCAACACGAAGTTCCTTCTGATGGTTTCTCAACCATAGTAGCCTAGACTCCTCCATTGTGCTGTAAGCATCAACAATCTATTGCTGCAATAACCTACCTCCTCGTAAAAGACACTCTGCGGTGTCACTCCTTACTTGTATCCGAAATGTATAATACTGCTTTTGAGTCATAAAGTGTGTTCTCCTTTCAGTATTCCCACCGGCATCATCATCGGAGTTAGCATCATTATTGATATTGAGAAGAGGTATGTACCGGTGCCAGCAATCTTCTCCTCTTCGAAACAACAAAACATATAGTAAAGGCATATATGAGCGATGCAAGGAAGAAATTCTTTTAAGTCCTCTTTGATATTGCAATAAAATATCATGATGCCCCACATTTCTTTCATCTCCATGCCCAGGTATGATTGCTGCAACTTCTGAACCACGGGGTGCTAGGTACTGCCAACCATTTGAAAAAGCTAGAATATTGGTTAAGCTAGCAGACCGGCCACAGTAGGGATCCAAAGGAGAGAAAATAGGGATCCAAAGGGGGGGGCCATCTACAAAAGAGCCACGTGCAACAATGGGCTAAAAAGACCCTAAGGTTCAGCCCATTAAGACTTCCAAAATGCTAAGGTTCCAAAATTCAAAGGTTGTGTCCAAAGGTCAAACCTAGGGGAAATTGGATGCTTTGTGTGTGTAAAAAAAGTCTTTGCATATCCCTACATGGGAGGGGGCGAGCCCTGAAGGTAGGGGATGAGAGAGAAAGTCACACACACACACACACACACACACACACACACACACACACACACACACACACACACACACACACACACACACACACACACACAGGCTCCCTTTACACAAAGGGAATGAGGGACACATGTCAGCTCCCTAGGCCAGATGCCCACAAGGTGTGCCCAGTTTCTATTGGATGACCCTTGAAGTGGACCAATGAGAATTAAGCTAGAGTAAATCTAGTTTAATTAATTAAAAAACATTTAATAAAAGAAACCAATGAGAATTAAGTCTCCTAGAAGACTATTGGGCAGTCTCCCAAGGGGTCCAATGAGCATTCAAGAGCCCAATGGCTTGCCTGATTCCTATTGGGCAGGAGGCAAAGGGGTCCAATGAGAGTTTAGTTTAATTATTTAATTACCTAAAGCTCTCACAAAAGGGGAAAGGGGGACACATGTCAGAAGGCTATCACTTATGCTGCTTAATGGTCATTGGCTTGACTTGGGGAGAGCCAATAAGGGCTAAGCAAGAGAAAATAGCAAGAGGGCTCGCCCAAGAGAGAGAGGGGGCTCATTTTTTCAAGGCATTTAACACACACACACACACTCACAATCTCATGTGTGAAGCAAAGAAGACTATCTCTTCCCAAGCTTTAATGGAGAGCTCATCACCTACTCCAAGCTTGTGAGATAGAAGCCTACATCAACACTCTCTTGGCATGTGGATGCAAATCCAACCAAGAGCCAAGCTTCAATGCATGCTCATCTCCTCTACCGAGCTAGTTACTAAGCTAAGCTATGCTAATATGAGTGATTATGTGAGGAGATGTACATCTTTCTCGTAAGATTCTCCTTCTCCCTCTCAATCTATTCTCATACCCTGCTAGCTCTCACCATCTTCAAAGGTGTGTGAGGGCTGGGGTCTGAGAACGGGGATAATTCAAGTTGTGTTTGCTAAGTGTTTTGCTTAGTGCATGAAGATTTCATCTTCATAGCACTAGCTAGTCTTGAAGGAACACAAAGAATTGTATTGTACAATGTCTCTCTTGATGGGAGAAACCATATTACAAAGCCTTTTGGAGGGGAGACCGGCTCCATGCAAATTTGGTCCTCAACTGTTTTCATTAGCTTAATTTCTCTCTCTTTTGAAAGTATTGTCGATGCTATCTAACTAGCTGTTATGCTTTTTGTTGCTCTCTCCACCCAAGCACTCTTGTAATTCTCATTAGGAACCTATTCTAATGAAATGCCCACTATGTTCATGCTCATTTCCGCTACACACAAGTTAATAGGCCATTAAATGTTACATTGGTATTAGAGCTCAAGGTTTCTCTTTTCTTGCTCAAGAAGGGAGGTCCTCAAGCTAGCTACAAATGGTTGGTATTATTGATTGCCTGTGAGTAAGTAGAATAGGGATTTTTCAGCCTTGCAGTGCGCCTGTCTTTGTGCAGTTAACGGGGCATCACTGTCGAGAGCTATGGTCTTAATAGTGGAGTCCTACGGGGCTTGCCTATGGCTTAACCACTATTGAGCTATTAGAAGCTTGACAGGAGCCGGTGCTGTTTTGGTGTCGAAAGACCCTCTCTTCTATTCCTTGCAATTAATGGTATTCGAGCCGCGGGTACAGTAGCTTGAGTGCTTTTTTTAAAGGGGTAAAGAGGAGTAGCAACTAGGGCTTGAAGTGCCAAAGTACACCTAACTTTGCGGTTGTGTATGCCTGCCTCTTTCTTTGCTTTTTAGAGGAAGGCATGAATCTCCTATCTTCCCCTTCCCTTCTCTATTTGAGAAGGTTCATAGATGATGCCTTCGGAATATGGGGTGGTCCTCTCTCTAGCCTAAAAGTTTACACCTAAAAGTTGTTAGAATGGCTGACAATAGTAAAGAGTGTGAAATTAATGTTGATAACTTTGATTTTGCTCATGATCAAGCTACTAATGATGCTTCAATGCTTGTTAACTATCTTGTTTCTAGGCTTCAACAAGACATGGGCAATCCATCTCTCCAAAGTGAAGTGCAATGGCAGCTCCGTGCTCACGGGATTCTCCAAGCTCATCACCATGACGAGAGAACACCTAGGAAGACTCCTTGTGAGACTACCAAAAGAGGTCTCTCTCCGATTCGGGAAGAAGAAGAGAATCCATACGAAGGGCTCAAGAATTTACTTCTTGACGACGTATCTCCTTCCCAAAGGAGAACTCAAGAGCCTCCACAGAAGGAACGAGAAAGAAACGAGTCTCCCGCCACCTCGACGGAGATGGCTCCACGAAGACGGCGGGCTAAACGCTCTCCATCACCACCAAAGCGGAGAAGACCATCATACTCTTCTCCACGCCATAATTCAAAGAGGGATGATAAAAAGCAAGAGAAGAAAAAGGCGAGAAAGAGGACACCCTCTTCTCCATCTTCTTCATCCTCTTCCTCTTATGAAAGCTGTGGTGAAGACGACAAAGATCAAGACAAGAAAAAGGCGAGAAAGAGGTCACCCTCTTCTCCACCTTCTTCAAATTCTTCACCTTCTGAAGAAAGTGATGGTGCAACTTTTGAACCATCAAAAAGAAGAGGCCATAGGAAATCCTATGCCGCATGGAAGAGGTCGTCCAAGCTGAAGAAATTCAAAGAGGGAGGGAAGAGCATCTATTTCCTTACCTATGATGGCACCTTTGGTGCTACGGACAAAGTCTTGGCCTTTATCCAACAATTCGATGCAGCGTTTGGAGATGAGGGCTTCACAGAGTCCTCTAAGCTACGCCATGTAGCTATGCACTTTCAAAAGTCCGCCAGACAATGGTGGTCTAGCCTACGAGCCAACGGTGAAGCTCCACAAACATGGAAAGCTTTAAGAGCTTCCATTATGAAGCAGTTTTTGGCCACCGATGCCAAAGACAAAGTACTCACCGAATGGCGAAGCTTAAAGCTCTCTCCCAATGAATCCATCCACAAATATGTAGACAAGTTTTGGGACCTACAACGCAAAGCCACTGTCTTCAAAAAGTTGGATTTTGGGGAGGAAAAGCAACAATTTTGTGCTGGCTTAACCGAAGAAATGGCGGAGTATGTCAACTCCCAAAGGCCACGTACCATATCGACGGTAATACACCACACTATGGTGGCCTCTCGAATCAATTTCCAAGTGGGGGTAAAAGAAATAATAAGCCCCCGGAAAACAAGGGTTCCAATGAGCCTAAGGGGAAGGACAATGTCCAAAAGTCTCCTAAGGGCAACTCCAACAAAGCTAAAGAGAAGGGATTTTACAAAGGTAAGAATAAACTCTCTCCTGAAGAGCTTGAGCGTTATCGTAAGGATAACCGGTGTTTCAAGTGCGACGAACAAGGGCATGCGTACCGCGCTTGTCCCCAAAGGAAAAACCGCCAAGATCCTCCTAGAGCTTCCTTGGTTGAAATCCAAGAGGAGGAGACTCACCAAACTCACCACAAAGGATCTCCTCTATGCCATGCTTGGGGAAAGGTAAGAGAACATGATGCTTTTATTCTCTTTGACCCTGGTTCTACTCATAATTTTATATCTATGGAGTTAGCCACCAAGCTAGGCATAGAATCCTATGAGATGGGAGATGTCCTACCCGCAGACAGTGCCTTCAAGGGGCAAGAAGCTTCAGCCACTCCCTTAATCGAGAAATTGAGGATTCATGTCCAAGGCTATGTGGACAAAGAGGACTTCTTTATCTCTCCTCTCAAGCATGAGGATGTAATCCTAGGGGCACCATGGTTTGACCGCCTGGCTGCCGATGTTAAATTTCCTGAAAGGAGAATCTCCTTTAAGTTTAGGGAAAAAGACATGTATATAGATGCTAAGGAAATGGGTAACACTTTCCCCATTGTACATACACCAGCTTTCAACAAGTCAATAAAGAGCTCTATTTCCGTGTACATGATTTTTGTTAAAGACTCTCAAAATGAACTTAATGCTTTAGCAAAATAAAATAAAAGCAACCAAAAGGAATTAGAGTTATCCAATTTTCTCAAGGGGTTTCAAGATGTTTTTATTGACGACATCCCTTGTGAGCTACCTCCTAAACGAGGTAATGATGACCATGCAATCGAACTTCTTCCAGGAAGTTCACCGCCTAAAAAACCTCCTTATAGAGTTTCTCAAGCTCAACAAGAGGAGATTATGCGGCAAGTGCATGAGTTAGTTGAGAAGGGTATGGTTAGGCCAAGCTCATCTCCATTTTGCTCACCTGTGATATTAGTGCAAAAGAAAGACGGCACATATCGTATGTGTGTCGACTATAGAGCACTAAATAGGATCACTATCAAGAATAGGTTTCCTGTTCCACGGGTAGAAGACCTATTTGATAAGCTACAAGGATCGACCTACTTCAGTAGGATTGACCTAAAAAGTGGCTATCATCAAATAAGGATAGTTCATCAAGACATTGTAAAGACCGCATTTCGTACCACATTTGGTCTTTACCAATACATTGTCATGCCTTTTGGCTTGACCAATGCACCAGCCACATTCAACCGCTTGATGGAGAAGCTATTCAGGCCTCATCGAACCTTCACTAGAGTGTTCTTTGATGATATTATCATCTACTCTAATTCATTGGAGGAACACAAGCAACACCTCCAGGTAATATTTCAAGTTTTAAGAGAGAATAAACTTTATGTTAATCGAAAGAAAAGTGAATTTTTCTTGCAAGAGATTCAGTATTTAGGTCATATTATCTCTCAAGATGGCATCCAAATGGATCCATCTAAGTTAGAGGTAATAAAAGGATGGCCTAAACCAAGGAATCTTCATGAACTAAGAAGCTTTATAGGTATGTGTGCATACTATAGACGCTTCATAGAAAAGTTCTCACAAATTGCGGGACCATTACATGACCTAACAAAGAAAAGCGTTAGGTATACATGGTCTGCTAAGGAGAACAATGCTTTCGAAAAGCTTAAAGAAAAGCTTATCTCTCAACCTGTGCTTACACTACCGGATCTCTCAAAACCATTTGAGGTCCAATGTGATGCTTGTGGTGATTGCCTTGGAGCTGTTTTGCTCCAAGAAGGGCATGCCATAGGCTATGAGAGTCGAAGACTCGACCCTGTTGAGCAAGCTCTAGGAATATGTGAAAAGGAACTCCTTGCATTTCTACATGCCTTAGACTCATGGAAGCACTATTTATTGGGGACTCCTTTCATTCTGCGAACGGATCACCAAAGTCTTAAGTACTTCATGACGCAGACAAAGCTCTCCGACAAACAAAGGAGGTGGGCAAATTTCCTTTCGTAATTTCCTTTTCATATTGCTCACATTGCTGGCAAGCATAATCAAGTAGCTGATGCACTCTCAAGACGGCCGAGAGTGAATGCGGTTTCCATAGCAACTCACAATGATCTATCTTCAATGATAGATGAGTATGCTATTGATCCCGATTTTAGAGATGTGATTTCAGCCCTTGAATTGGGGAAGAAAGAAGAACCATTTACCTTACAAGATGGTTATCTTCTCTATGGCAATAGACTATGCGTTACTAACTCACTATGTGAGAAAGTAATGTATGAATCTCATGCTCCACCTTATGTGGGGCATAGAGGGATTCAGTCTACCTTAAAGGGAATTGAAACATATTTCTATTGGCCTACCATGAAAGTGAACATACAAGAGTATGTTTCTAAATGTGTGGTATGCCAAAAGACAAAATTTGATAGAGGGAAGCAACATGGATTGCTTCAACCCTTGCCAATCCCTAATTCACCATGGGAGAGCATATCCATGGATTTTATCTTTGGATTGCCTAAGTCTATCCATGGGAATACGGGAATATGGACGATAGTAGACAGGTTCAGTAAACAAGCTCATTTTATACCTGTCAAAAAGACTATCAAAGCCCATCAAATGGCAACCCTCTTCATTTCACAAATCTTCAAGTACCATGGCTTGCCAATGTCCATAGTGTCGGATAGAGATCCTAGAATGACTAGTAATTTCTGGAAGGGTCTCTTTGAGAATTTAGGGACAAGGCTAAACTTCTCTTAGGCCTATCATCCACAAACGGATGGCCAAAGTGAAATAGCTAACCTAAACATTCTCGATCTACTAAAAGCCTATGTAACGGAAGTAGATCAAAGATCCCAATGGGAGAAGTACTTACCCTTAGTGGAGTATGCTTACAATAATACTGTACATACTTCCACGGGAAAAGCACCTTTCGAGGTAATTGAGGGAAGATCAAAAAGTCCCTTGCTACTTAAGGTACATGGGAAGATCTTCGCTGCAGATGAGTATAGCCGAGACCTACAAGAATCTTTCCAAAAGATTAAGGATGCTATCTCTATCTCACAGCAAAGGCAAAAGGCTGCTGCTGACAAGCACAAAAGAGCCCAAACCTTTAATGAAAACGATTGGGTCTTGTTAAAGTTTCCCAAGGCTCGATTAAGGCACACAATGGGCAAGAATCCTACGGGCCACCAAAAGTACTATGCTAAACTAGCAAAAAGGTATTATGGTCCCTTTCAGATTCGTAGGCCAATCAATGAGATGGCCTATCAACTCAAGTTGCCCAATCATTGGCTCATACACAATGCTTTCCATGTGAGCCTATTAAAGCCTTAGAAAGGAGAGCCACCTCAAGAACCAACTATTGAAGACCCACCGGAGATCGAGGACCAAGAGGAGGTGCTGCAGCCCGAGTCCATTCTCCGACATGAAGACAAGGTACTAAGAGGCGGTAAGACTATCCGACGATATCTTATTAAGTTTAAGAATTATCCTTTTGAAGATGCTAGATGGATGCAAGGCATACAATTAAAGGATAACCTAAACCTTGTCAATGCTTACAATCCTTCCCAAGAGTAAGCAAATGTACAAAATGTTAAAAATGAACAAAGTTTTTGTCTTATAAGACTCTCTTTTTCTTTATTGTGCACAAAAATGAAGTAGTATGCATGCTTAGATCAAGTTTGCAGAGACGACGTCTCCCAAACACCAAGTAGAACTTGTCACTCTACTATGGAAGACTGATAGGACTAATGTGCAAACATGCTTGCGGCAGCCTCAGGCTCTCAAGCACCAAATGGACTAGTCATCCATTGTGGAATGATGTCGTAGGGTAACATAGGGATCCTCTACCCGCTAAGAAAAGGACTTATGAATATGCTTTATCTTCTCTACACCATATTCGAGGACGACTATGATTTCAAGAGAGAGGTAATGTCATAATAATCAATATCTAATTCTCCTAAAAGATTTTCTCATATTAAACTGATCATTTAATGTGGGGAAGTGCCAGGCGAGAAAAAGCTAGAATATTGGTTAAGCTAGCAGACCGACCACAGTAGGGATCCAAAGGAGGGAAAATAGGGATCCAAAGGGGGGGCCATCTGCAAAAGAGCCATGTGCAACAATGGGCTAAAAAGACCCTAAGGTTCAGCGCATTAAGACTTCCAAAATGCTAAAGTTCCAAAATTCAAAGGTTGTGTCCAAAGGTCAAACCTAGGGGAAATTGGATGCTTTGTGTGTGTAAAAAAAGTCTTTGCATATCCCTACATGGGAGGGGGCGAGCCCTGAAGGTAGGGGATGAGAGAGAAAGTCACACACACACACACACACACACACACACACACACACACACACACACACACACACACACACACACACACACACACACACACACACACACACACATACACACACAGGCTCAGGCTCCGTTTACACAAAGGGAATGAGGGACACATGTCAGCTCCCTAGGCCAGATGCCCACAAGGTGTGCCCAGTTTCTATTGGATGACCCTTGAAGTGGACCAATGAGAATTAAGCTAGAGTAAATCTAGTTTAATTAATTAAAAAACATTTAATAAAATAAACCAATGAGAATTAAGTCTCCTAGAAGACTATTGGGCAGTCTCCCAAGGGGTCCAATGAGCATTCAGGAGCCCAATGGCTTGCCTGATTCCTATTGGCCAGGAGGCAAAGGGGTCCAATGAGAGTTTAGTTTAATTATTTAATTACCTAAAGCTCTCACAAAAGGGGAAAGGGGGACACATGTCAGAAGGCTATCACTTATGCTGCTTAATTAATGGTCATTGGCTTGACTTGGGGAGAGCCAATGAGGGCTCAGCAAGAGCAAATAGCAAGAGGGCTCGCCCAAGAGAGAGAGGGGGCTGATTTTTGCAAGGCATTTAACACACACACACTCACACAATCTCATGTGTGAAGCAAAGAAGACTATCTCTTCCCAAGCTTTAATGGAGAGCTCATCACCTACTCCAAGCTTGTGAGATAGAAGCCTACATCAACACTCTCTTGGCATGTGGATGCAAATCCAACCAAGAGCCAAGCTTCAATGCATGCTCATCTCCTCTACCAAGGTAATTACTAAGCTAAGCTATGCTAATATGAGTGATTATGTGAGGAGATGTACATCTTTCTCGTAAGATTCTCCTTCTTCCTCTCAATCTATTCTCATACCCTGCTAGCTCTCACCATCTTCGAAGGTGTGTGAGGGTTGGGGTCTGAGAACGGGGATAATTCAAGTTGTGTTTGCTAAGTGTTTTGCTTAGTGCATGAAGCTTTCATCTTCATAGCACTAGCTAGTCGTGAAGGAACACAAAGAATTGTATTGTACAATGTCTCTCTTGATGGGAGAAACCATAATACAAAGCCTTTTGGAGGTGAGACCGGCTCCATGCAAATCTGCTCCTCAACTGTTTTCATTAGCTTAATTTCTCTCTATTTTGAAAGTATTGTCGATGCTATCTAACTAGGTGTTATGATTTTTGTTGCTCTCTCCACCCAAGCACTCTTGTAATTCTCATTAGGAATCTATTCTAATGAAATGCCCACTATGTTCATGCTCATTTCCGCTACACACAAGTTAATAGGCCATTAAATGTTACATACCATCTGGACCTCAGGTATTAAAAAATCTTGCATCATTGTAGCGGCATGACGAAAGGTATTTGCATATGGGTTTTCACGATGCATCATCGTTTGCAAAATTTGCAAAACATCTCTATCCACATTTGGTACATGGTGTAATCGATTATTCAACTCATTCTCTGTGTCAAAAAAGTACAGTTGTGCAAAGCGAGGGATCTGATCTATCGTTTCCCTTGAGTCATAGGCCCAATATTATGGTACACAGATCCATGAACTTTAAAAGTGTATATACCTCTGCCTCTAGAAAATTTCTCATCTACATGGGCCCCCAATGATGCAAAAGCTAATGAATTATTATCTGCCCTTATGTTTCTGAGAAATCTTTTTCTTCTAGGAGTCGTCCCTTGCATCAACTTTTTAAGCTCCATTGGTGGATCACTTAAATTAAGCAAAGAAAATTTACCCGATGAGCAACAATACTTTCCCACAAATGTTTGTATTGACCTCCCTTCTACCTTCCAAGAAAAAGCACCACAAATGGAACATCTAAATTCCAAGATGCCCAAGTTGTGTAGTACGCATTTATTATGGTAAAGAGAAAGCATGGAGCTATGCTTTAAGACCAAGGAATCTAGATACACTGTACGAAAAGAAAGGCTATATTTCTCAACTTTGGAGAAGTCATCCTCTCTAAGAGCATTGTGAGGATTTGTGTGGACATCCTGCAAGGGTCTATGAGTTTCAGTATTGTAGAGATTATTTTCAGAGTTAGCAGCAGTTGGTACTTGCTCATTGATAGAAACCCTTGATGAATAGGGGTCATTCGAAATATCAATCCTTGATGAAGAGGGGGCATTGATATAGACCATTGATGAAGAGGGTTCATTTGAAAAATCTACCCCATGCAGAGATCTTCGAGACCTAGACTGTGCAACTTCCCGTCTTGATTTTCGAGTAGCATCACACAATCTGCTATGTCTTGCATGTCTAGGAGTCAAAAAACGTGGTCGAGAAGACACCATCTGTTTCTGTTTCAAATAGAGATTGAATTATTCTCACATTTACATATTAGATCACATTACATTACAAATGAACAACATACATCATCATCATCATCATCAAAAACATTCTTAAGAAAAACAATTGTTCTTAACATCAAAACATCATAAGTATCATAGCTCATCCCTCAATAAGAGCTTACATATTGGGTGCATTACTTGGTGCACCTGGACCACTTGGCATAACTATACGACCAATCCTTTTTTCAATTGCATTCAAACGACTAATAGATATTTTTAAGGATTGAACTTCATTCCCTAGTTTGGTTACTTGCTCTTTCAAGGCTTCAACTTGCTCCTTGTGCTCTTTAAAGAGTAAAGAGAGTTTCTCCATGACCTCATACTGAAAGGTTTCAGTAAACCTATAGAGCTCATGTTGATTGAGCTACAAACGTCTCATTGTTGAGAAGAACTCTTCTCGAAAAGTCTCTTGGTCACTTTCACTTGTAGGTGCTTGAACCTCTTTCCAAATTTTACATAAATATTAATTGGACTCATGTTGGTTAGCTTCATTGCATTTACAAAATCCTTGAATAATGTGTAAACACTTTGAAGAACCTTCATCATCCCCATAACCTCTTGATCTAGCAAGTTGCTTTGTTGCTCGTAGGCTATTACGATATGGAGGTGTAGGCATGATAACCTCATCAACACCATGTCCTCCTATAGCAGCAATTGGAGAACCACTGGAAGGGCTATTCATCACTGCACGGACATATAAACATGAGTTATCTGAAAAAGGAACATTTATGTCTATCATGGACTTTGTTTTAATTTTACTACCTCTTTTTTAATACTGTATCATTTCTCTCTATTTATCCCATTCTTTCTTTATTTTTGGATCGAGTTTAATTTCGATTAACTTCATTTTTTTTGCAATGTTTACACTAAAACGGTCATCTATTAGTTCAATCCTTAAAAGTACACGACTAATAGATGATTTTTTTAAGGCATGCTAGAGAGAGAGAGAGAGAGAGAGAGAGAGAGAGAGAGAGAGAGAGAGAGAGAGAGAGAGAGAGAGAGAGAGTCGCCATGCTTGTCATTTCTCTCTATTTATCCCATTCTTTATTTTTTACATCAAGTTCAATTTCTATCAATTTCATTTTTTTTTTTGAAATGTTTACACTAAAATGGTCATCTATTAGTTCAATCCTTAAAAGTATACGACTAATAGATGCTTTTTCGAAGGCATGCTAGAGAGAGAGAGAGAGAGAGAGAGAGAGAGAGAGAGAGAGAGAGAGAGAGAGAGACTCCCCATACTTGCAGTGTCTGCACACAACAAAATCATAAACTAAAAAAGTCCATAGTCCAAACCTATGTCGACAAATACTTTTTTTTAAGGCATGCTATAGAGAGAGAGAGAGAGAGAGAGAGAGAGAGAGAGAGAGAGAGAGAGAGAGAGAGAGAGAGAGAGAGAGAGAGAGAGAGAGACTCCCCATGCTTGCAGTGTCTGCACACAACAAAATCATAAATTAAAAAGGTCCATGTTCCAAACCTATGTCAACCTTCTCATAAATTAAAAAGGTCCATGGTCCAAACCTATGTTGACTGCCTGAGAGGTCGAGGCTAGCAGCACTCTCTCTCTTTTTCTCTCTCTCTCTCTCTCTCTCTCTCTCTCTCTCTCTCTCTCTCTCTCTCTGTAGCATGCCCAGCTTCGAGAGGGTCCTGCTCTGCTCGAAAAAAACCTAGGTTTAGTGTAATCCCACCTACAACCTCTAAATTTTATATTTAAAGGTGAGAAAACCTACAAAAATTTGAAAAAAATGTGTAATTTTTGGTGTAAAAACCTTCAAATTTTGTCATTAGAGAGAGTCGTGCTTTGCGCTCGCGTCCTCATTAACGCTGGCAGGACCACCCTGGCCTCCTCCATGCGGTGTGAAACTGCACGCAGGGTGCGCACTTGCAGAGGTCTCTCTCTCTCTCTCTCTCTCACAGCATTCCTGCAGTGATGCAAGCACCTTGAACATGCAGAGCTGACTCCCGATTGTCTTTGCCCGGTTCGACACTATAATTATCTCTGGCGAAGAACGTGTCGGCAAGACCTCTCAACAAATATTCATGCAAGTTGCCTTGCAAAAGGCGGGTATGCGCCATGTGCATCATTGCACGCAGGTCATGCAAGTTGCCTTGCAAAAGGCGGGCATGCGCCATGTGCATCATTGCACGCAAGGTCGCAGAGGGTAGACCAGAAAATGTGACGCCCAAACGGCTGGCAGAGTCTGGCATAGCAAATTCATTTAGCTCTGTGGCTGCTCCTTTGAAGTCAAGGACATCACCTTTGGTCTCTGTATGTCTAGTGGTACTGGTGAGTTACTATGTGTCCACAATTTGAAGCAAAGTCTATGCTTGGATGTCAAGATGCCAGTACTTTACTCTTGTGGGATATGCAGGGCATCATCATACTACTGGCCTATTCATTTTCTAACTCCAATGAGTGTGTGTTTGACTTAGTTGATTGGTGGCTAGCAATTCAGTTTCACTGATGCTTGTAGTGTTTTTCCAAAGATTTGCAAGGGAGGGATCAACACTTGAAGGCTTCTCAATAAGCTTTGAGGATGAAAAAGGTTTACTTTCAAGAATGATCACAGCTTTGCGAATGTGTAATTTTGTTTCTAAGTTATCAAGCTAACTTGTTTTTTCTTTGCCAGAGGAGTTTGCTTCTCGGCCAGAGTGTACAACAACTGTGTGCCAAGTGTTCCCGTATCTAAAGAGAATATATGGAGAAACTATGAGTCATGTGCTTCATGTCGGGCCTTCTGCTTGTGGTGTGGTCTGTGTGTGTGTGTGTGTGTGTGAGAGAGAGAGAGAGAGAGAGAGAGAGAGCTCTTACTGCACGCAGGTCATGCTGCGTGTGTGTGTGTGTGTGTGTGTGTGAGAGAGAGAGAGAGAGAGAGAGAGAGAGAGAGAGCTCTCTCTTACTGCACGCAGGTCATGCTGCCTTGCAAAAGGCGTGCTGAATATGTGTGTGTGTGTGTGTGTGTGAGAGAGAGAGAGAGAGAGAGAGAGAGAGAGAGAGCTCTTACTGCACGTCGATTTTTTTGTGGAAACGCTGACTTACTGCTCTTAAAGCTTGACCCCTGGCCTGCAAAAAAAAATAGAAACGCAGAGTTAGAAATCTCTCTCTCTCTCTCTCTCTCTCTCTCTCTCTCTCCCCTAGAAACGCAGAGTTAGCAAGCTCTCTCTCTCTCTTTCTCTCTCTCCCCCACACACACATACCTGCGCTTGGAAAATAACCTCAACTGAGGTGTGGCTTCTTATAGCTGCACCAATATTCAACTCGACGTATTGCTGCCCGCAACCCGACAACCCGCAACCCGCAACCCGATTCTCAATCTGCCCGCACCGATTCTGCATCAATCCGCAGCCCGACGCAGAGCTCCACGCGGTAGTGCAATCGTCTTATAGACTGGTAGGGCAATGGACGCGGCAGGGTAGTAGGCTGGACTTCGATGAGCAAGCCTCCACGTAGGCTGGACTGGAGAGCAGGAGTTTATTCAAGCACTTAGGCTGGAGATCGGGTGTTGCTGCCACCTGGCAGTTGACCTTCTCAAATTAATATAAATATAGATATAAGATAAGGCCTTATTTGATTTTGAAGATTTTTCTTGATGCTTTTACTATTGATTTTAAAGAACGCATCCAACGAACCTCAAGAACCCACAGAACCCATAACTATAACCTTTGACTCAATAGCATTTGAGGCTGGTATATTTGTTTAGCTACGATAGCGGACACTTTATATCATTAGCTCTATGCACAAGGTGCAACCAATACAATTGATGATTTCAGTGAATAGTAAGTAGGCATAGCCTTACTATCAAGTAAATGATTAATGGGATGACATGAATCTACTACGAGAGCCTCAAGGTAGGTAATATTTTGTTTGGGAAAACCAAATAAAAAATAGAATGACTAGCTTCTTTTTGGTATTGGTAATCTTTCCTTCTTTTCAAAGATCCATAGATTCCAACTTTCCAGGATCCCATGCTTAGTTTGTAGCACCAATTGTGTCAATAGACATGTTCTATTCAAGGGTATGACCCAACTAATGAAAGATCACTTCCTAGGTGTTGATGGTCACTGCTTGGCCTCTTCATGGAAGTGCTTTCGAGGAAATACATCCTCAATCTTCCAAGGGGTAGTAGGATTTTCCCAAAGGTTTTGAATTTTCATACTCTAACCAAAGGATTTGGATTGTCATGGTTACACCTATGGTTATCAACTACATACTGGTTTATTTTCACTGAATATCTAATTTGGTGTTTATTAACAGGTCAAAGAAATACTAGGACTTTTTGAGACTGAGTTCGGGCAATGTACCTTTCAAGTATGGAATGTGCACTCGACTCCATGTAAGTGTGGGTTTTTCAAGCCTCAAGACCACCATAAAATCAAATTCAAGGAAAACGAGTAACCATCTTATAGTTCTTCCCATGGAGCATGGCTTATTTACTACATATAGTAGCCCTTGGTGATCGACATAAAACACAAACTTGATGGCAAGAAAATAGTATCAACATCTGTTTACTACATAAATCATAGCCAAACATTCTTGCTCTATAGTGGTGTAGTTCATTTAGAAATCATTAATCTAGCAACGAGCAAATATGATGGGGTAGTCCAATTTATGTTCTCCTGGGGGACTGAGTAAGAACACACCCACACCTAATAGCAAAATTTGATGCGTCAATATGCACACTGAAAATTAATTCGAATCGAACACTCATAAAACTAGAGCACTTGTGAAGGCCTTGTTTAGTAACTCATCAGCGTGGTCACATTCCTTGGTCTAATTAGATTCAATGAGAAGCTTGTACAATGGATGAGCTATCTCAATGAAGTGTAAAATAAACCATTGATAATAAGTGATGTGGCCCATGAATCTCTGAACCCCCTTATAAAACTAGAGCACTTGTGAAGGCCTTGTTTAGTAACTCATCAGCGTGGTCACATTCCTTGGTCTAATTAGATTCAATGAGAAGCTTGTACAATGGATGAGCTATCTCAATGAAGTGTAAAATAAACCATTGATAATAAGTGATGTGGCCCATGAATCTCTGAACCCCCTTATAGTTTGTAAGTGGTGGTAGTTCTAGAATGAATTTAGTTTTTCCTTCATATGTAGAAAAATTCCATTCTTGGACACTATATGCCATAAATGACTCCATGTTTAATCCATATTTGGGATTTGAAAGGGTTCAATGAGATGCAACATAATCTACACCTTTCATAAACGTGACAGATACCCTTTCCAAGAGGAATAAGTACAAAGTTCATTTAAGAAAGTTTCACAAAACTCCCTTAAATACTCTTTGAATCCAATTTTAGTAATCATTTGAAGGTAGAAAGGGAGTTCGTTAAGCCAAAGGCCAAGACAAAAAAATGCAAACAATCCAGATTCTATTATAACAGTAGTTTTATCTTGGTCCTCTAGTGCAATCATGATTTTATTGTAGCTAGAGCACCCATATAAAAAGCTATAATCATTCTTTCTTACAACTCTCTCAAAGCACACGTGCCAAATATGGAAAGGGATAATGATCTCTCCTAGTGGTTGCATTAACCTTTTTGAGGTATATAGACACTTTGAGTTTTCCATTCTTCTTTGTCACAGTGACTATCAGAGAAACCCATTTTGAGTTTTAAATAAGGTATATGATCCCACATTTGATAATATGTTCAAGTTCTACTTGAGAAATCTTTGCATACTTAGGATTCATTGGGTGTGTTTGTTGGAATCTCTTAGCAATATTAATCATTGGAATTGTATGTTGCACTATGGAAGGTGAAACATCCTTCATATCATGATATGAATATATCATAAACTCCTTTGAGGAGCTCCTTAATTACAACCTCTTCAATCTCAATAAGATCTTGGGCAATCAAAATTGGTTTAGACTCCTCACTCGAGTTTCCAATTCTATCTCCTTAACTATTACCACACCATTGTAGACCCACTACTTCCACCAATGTTGGGCTTTGGTGTACATAGCTTTTTTCTCGCATGTGGTATAAGCTTTGAAATGTTTATGCATAGGGTGTAATTCTACGAGCTTTTGTTTTGCAAGGCTCTTTGATTTAATTTTTTATTCATTTTTTTGTTGAACTAACTTTCAATTCTCGCATCTCCTAGCAGCACGACTCAGATTTGGCTTCTCTACAATTTGTAGTTGTGCAATGCCAAGGGGTCACAAACTACACCACATGACCTTCTAAATGTATTCACCCCAATTTTCTACTAAATTTCAATAAGCATCACATGCTCCCACATAACCGATTCATCATGTGGTGGATATCTTTTCTTTTATCCTAGCACATACATATGCTCAATATTATTCCCTTTTATATCTCTTACTTCTTCTGTCTAGTTTCTAGTTTTGGGTTGCTTTTGATACAGACTCACTATATTTGTCTTCATTCATCCTCTTCACTCTAGGATAAATTGTCAAAGGATGTTGTACCTGGACTCAAAAGTTTTGTTTCCAAACTTGAGCTAATTCCTTATCAAGCTCATAGTCAATTTCTAATGGTGATTCAATCTATATGTCACATTGGTCACAATCTTTTGACGCACTACCAATTTGGATGGCATCTATATCTTTATATTTTATGTCATTAGAGAGTATATGCATTAAAATCAACATGTTTATTTGGTGTCAATTGCGGCACTTTTTCCACCCCAAATGTTACCCAAGTTATTTCTCTACTTCCCCAAGTGTCTATGGTTGTCGCTAGATGTACCCAGTTAACGTTGTCTAGCTCAACCATTCCAAGTAGGACATCCATATAAGTAAGTCCCTTCCCTATGTTTGTCTCCTAAAAACATTTCTTGAAAATTTGCAAGATCAACTCAAAGAGCAAAGTCTTGGAGCTGTAAAGTAGACGTGGATTTTAGTCTCAGTCATGCACCATTTTTGCTTCTCTCATGAAAGGACGTCCTAAGATCATCTCATATGACATAGGATGCTTGGAGGAATCCATAATGATGAAGGTATGGCTTCCTTTGTGGCCAAGGACTTTGATCTTGAGATATTTAATCAATAGGTTTTGCAATAGTGCCATTGGCCATTTTTACCACTATGTTTGTGACTTTGAGGTGAGGTCTTCCCATAATTTTCCAATAGTTTCTAAGTTACAATGTTGACACCAACACCACCATCAAGGATTCCTTTCACAATTGCTTCTTTAGTAGTGATCGGTAGGGTTTCATTAGATTCATCACTTTCAAAGTATTGTCCCAACTTGTTAACACTATGTTGTTAATGGGACACGTATATGTCTTGGACACTTTTATGGTTTCCTAAGACCATTTTTATTGTATTATTTGAGTAGTTTTGAGAAGAAACTTTTAGTTCTATATATCAAAAAGGTTGTCTTATGAGTCAAAGAAAACTTGAGAATTCTTTTGGCTACTAATTTTGACTTTAACTTTATTGTTGCAAAGCATTTCTCAACCTGAACTGTGTAAAAAACCGTGTTTTGTTTTTTGCGTTTCTAAAAGAAATTGCATCTATAATACATGAAAACTCATCTTTGTGATATCTGTAGTGCTAGAGAACTTTTATTGGTAGTTCTCAACATATTTTCATGCTTATAAGGAGAATCAAATTCTACTATTAAATTATGATCTAAATACAAGAATTTCTTAATTTTGATTTTTTAATCAAATTTTACACCACTATTTTTTTTAGTGACTTTAATAGAATCCAAAGATAATTTTGATTATGCACATGGGTTTCACAACATGAAACTTTTCATCCTTGAGTTTTGGCGCACCCAATACCCTATGTAGCGAGCTATACAAGCAAGGTTGAGTTCTTTGATTCAAAAAAAATTAGAGTCATTCTACATTAACAACTTTCATAGTTTTGCTAGTTTTAGTGACCAACTATGCAGAAATTGTAGCTTATATCCATATCTAATCACGGTCTCTAAATTTTCCTAAGTATTGAGAATTCTCTAAGAGAGTGAAAATATCAAGATAGGGAGCCCAATTTTTTCATATTTGTTGTTTTAGTACTTTTGTATGATGCACAAACATTTCAATGGTGAAACTTTCTTTTAATATTTTTGAAGTTGTCCATAGCTACTTTTGAATGTAAAATTCCAAGAGGACCTCAGAAAACATGTACTTAGCAGCACCAATGAGCATGGCTATACAATCTTTGATGAGATGCCAACAAAATGGAAAAAACACACCTTTTTTGAACCTTATTCCTTGTCTCAAAACAAAATTGGTGAGGGGTGTTGATTTCATTTCCAAAATAATTGAAGGCTTTTCAAAAACATCCTTGCAAGATGAACTTGTAGATGCTGACTTATTTCAAAGAATAGTCGAGGAAGATCCAAATCCAGAATGGCAGGAAGTGTATGATTTCCTTCAGCTAGGCAGATTTACAAAAGATTGGTCTCAAAACAAAAAAAGACACTAATTATTCAAAGTTTGAAGTTCACCATTATTGCTGGAGCGGTTTATAGACTGGGTAGTAATGGTGTACTTCGGTGATGTGTGCCATTAAAGGGACGAATGCAGGTTATCATCGAGGCACATAATGGTGATGCATGTGGTCATTTTTCAGTTGATATCACATACAAGAAAATTTTTCAAGTAGGAATATGGTGGCACTCGATGATGGTTGATGTCAGAACTTTTTGCCAATGTCAAAGGATGGGTAGATGTACAACAATTGATATGACACCTCTGACTCAAGTTTAGCCACTAGGAGTTTTTATGAAATAAGAACTTGACTTCATGGGACCATTCAAGAGGGTAATTCCTAAAAATAACAAGTATATCATTATGGCTACGTGCTATGTAAGAAAATGGGTGGAGACTAAAGCACTTCTAGATAACACTGCTAGGTCACGAGAATATCATTTGTTGATAGGCTCTCCTATCAAAATAGTGTCATACCAAGGCACTCATTTCATTAATAATACGATGGAAATCCTCATGGATAAATATTCAATCAAAAATAAGAAATCAATGGCATATTAACCCAGATGCATGGTCAGGCTGAAGGCAGTAATAAAACCATCAAAACTATCCTTACTAAGATTGTTCAAAAGAAACCGTAGCAGTGGGATATCAGACTTTAGACAACATTATGGGCATATCTCATTGCTTACAACTACAGGAATGACTTCATTTGAACTAGTTTATGGAACAGAAGCAATAGTGCCCATGGAATTCTTTATTACAAGTTTATGAATGGAAGTTGAGTATGGGATGGATTTTTAATCAGATCTAAAGCAATGCTAGATGATCTACTATAATTGGATGAGACTGGACAGAGGGGGATATTGGAACAAGAAGTGGTGCAACAAAGAAGGAAGAATTGGCATGATAGTAGGTTCAAAGTTAAAGAGTACCAACGAGGTGACTTAGTACTATCATACCACTCTAAATTGGGACCAAAGAAGTCAAATTTTAAATTAGCTTGGTCAAGGCCCTATGAGGTAGATTGGGTATTCTCAAACAGGACAGTGAGATTCAGAGATTTTTTGGGTCTACTATTGCCTGGAGTATACAATGGGGCCAAGATTAAGCTATATTCTTCCAAAATAGAGGAGGTTCAAGTTGAACTAGAATCAGAACCACAATCAAAACCTCAAGGGAAAGTACAAGATTTGTTCTATGTCAGTTCAATCATGCAACCAATTGAGGAGTCAACACCAGTACCGTTTTTTGTCTTTCAGTCAAAGTCAACAGTTTCAACGCACCAACGCAAATTCTAGTCATTCGACCAGTCCAGTTAGGAACAACCAACCTAGTCATAGCACTGGCCAGTCGCAAGTGGCAGATGCAAACAATCTTGGAACAAATTTCACTAGTAAGATTGATCAGACAAGCCAATGCATGTTTGACACGTCACAAGGATAGTGCAAAGATCAAGGGTGGGTAGCTAGTGGAGCATTCATGGCAAGGATATGTATAACTATGCGACGGGTTCGTTCATCTACATTTTACTTTCAAACTCTCGCACCACTTGGATCTCAACCTGAAGAACACGCTTCGAGTCCACAACAGCCTGACTCTTCTCAGTGTAGTGAAACACCTTCAAAAGTCACCATCCTTGACACACCTCACTACTCGTTTAGTGACTTGTGTATGACATCGACAACAAGTAAGTCATCTTCAACCGAAACTTCTTTGTCTGAGTCATGCATGGGCAGAAAAGTAGAGTCACAATGCATGGAAGAAACATTGGACAAGATGACCGCAGAAACAAAAGGCATTAAGGAGTCATTAGGTATGGTCCCATACGTTAAGATAGCAAAAAAAAAAAAAGCAAAAGAATGAACCATTTTTCCACACTGTTTTGGTTCAAAAATGTTGTGCAAGAGTAAGGCTAATGATGAGATCAATATTCCAAGTTTTTTTCATCTCATAAGGAAACTTTGTGGATATATAGCACCTAGAAATTTAGTTACAAACTCTTCATATAATTCAAGCAAAATGGCCACTTAACAATACATAAAAGTGTCTCAGGACATAAAAGTGTGCCATTACCAACCTATTGTTAAGGTCCTAGACCAGTCTCTAGCCTTCCCACTGTCAGAGAGCGTGGTTCTCCAAGGTCAACCGAGAAAGTGTCGAGCTTTTGGTTGTTGATAAGAAATTGGCATAGAATCAAACCAAGTGAAATGAGTGTAGTTAGGGGTTATTTTAGTGTTAATAAAAGCATGTACTCAAGATTAGTGATTGATTACGAGAGAAAATTGAGTATTATGTCAAATTTACAACTATAGCAATAGAAAATAAGAACACGACAGATTATGATCTTTGATAACCTTGTTACAACTCAATCGCATACTCCATCATTGATATGCACCTCAGTCTGAAACCCCTAATAAAAATCCCCAACCCGATGAAAAAAAGTGGTTGCCAAACATAGATCCCACCCTGTAAGATTCTTATGGTCCTGAATCCCCAAGATTCCCATGTAATAAAACCCTTTTTCCCTTCATCGCATCCTTCTCCTACCCTTTTTGTCCTTCAATGTGTGCCTTGCAGCTCTCTTGCCTTGCCAAGAGTGATCTATCCCGTGATGAGATTCTGGGAGAGCACAAGAGAGCCTTTTTTTGCTCACCCATCCTTCCCCAATCAAAAGTCGGCCAAGTCCCTTCTTTATCTTTTCCAATCCAATGTTATTTCCCTCTTAGGAGAGATATATAGATGGATATCCTCCTTTGAGCATGACAGTGAGAGGTATCTAGAGAGTTATCGAGTTTGACTATAACCTTTGAGATTATTAAGATCCTAGAGTGAGCTATTGAACCTTTTTGAGAGAGAGGTATCTAAGGCTTGATGCAAATTGAAGCTTCACAATATATTTGAAGTGACAGAACATGAGGGAGAGCTATGGAAGATTCGGCATGAGAGAGATATGAAAGCTTATGGCCCATCGATCATGAGGGAGAGAGAGATACAACAGCTTGAGAAAGATATGGGGAGATTCCAAGTTTTCCAATGCATATAAGATTTGAGAGCCTCCAAACTGAGATCATCCCTTCTTTTTATTAGTCCCCCCCCCCCCTCCCCCCCCTCCCCCGTGGCCTCCTTCCTACCACTAGTGCTAGCGCTAGTAGTTAGCATGGTCACAAACCCTATGATGATGTGGTAGTTGATCTCTCATCATGCACCAAACTGAGAGTAAGATGCACCAAATATGATCTCCCTTGAAGGCCCTATTTTTTCCTCATGTCTTAATAATCAATATCTAATTCTCCTAAATGATTTTCTCATGTTAAACTGATCATTTAATATGGGGAAGTGCCAGGGGAGAAAAAGCTAGAATATTGGTTAAGCTAGCAGACCGGCCACAGTAGGGATCCAAAGGAGAGAAAATAGGGATCCAAAGGGGGGGCCATCTGCAAAAGAGCCATGTGCAACAATTGGCTAAAAAGACCCTAAGGTTCAACCCATTAAGACTTCCAAAATGCTAAGGTTCCAAAATTCAAAGGTTGTGTCCAAAGGTCAACCATAGGGGAATTGGATGCTTTGTGTGTGTCCAAAAAAGTCTTTGCACATCCCTACATAGGAGGGGGAGAGCCTAGCATGTAGGGGATGAGAGAGAAATCCACACACACACACACAAGCTCCCTTTACACAAAAGGAATGAGGGACACATGTCAGCTCCCTAGGCCAGATGCTCACAAGGTGTACCCAATTCCTATTGGATGGCCTTGGAGGTGGACCAATGAGAATTAGGCTAGAGTAAATCTAGTTTAATTAATCTAAAAACACTTAATAAAAGAACCAATGAGAATTAAGTCCTCTAGAAGACTATTGGATAGTCTCCCAAGGGGTCCCAATGAGCATTCAACAGCCCAATGGCTTGCCTGATTCCTATTGGCCAGGAGGCACATGGGTCCAATGAGAGTTTAGTTGAATTATTAAATTACCTAAAGCTCTCACAAAAGGGGAAAGGGGGACACATGTCAGAAGGCTATCAGTTATGCTGCTTAATAGTCATTGGCTAGCCCTGGAGAGGTCCGAGGAATTCCAAATTGCGAGCGAGATTTTTCGAGCGAGCTTTAAACCGAGCAGGAAAAAACAAGGTACTTCATAAAAAAAAGAAAACCCGTCAAGGTTTACCTATTGCTTTGAAACACCACCACAAGTGTAAAAGAAGAAATTTTCTCATGTCTCCTTGATTATGGCCTTGAGGGAACATCCCCCTTGGGTGTAATAGTTGGAACCATTTATGGGCATGTAACCTAGATAATGGTACAACAAATGAAAGATATTTTATTTTTATTGACCTTGGCTATTGCTATTGCATGCTATGGACCTTGGTTATTGTGACATTGACATTAACAATTCTTGGACATAGTGGCCCCATGATTTAATGGATACCATTCTTCAATTACTACCTTCGTTCGTTGTGACCAAATGAGGGTGGTTATTCCAAATACAAAGTGAAAAATAGGGCACTCAAAGGAATGTTATGAGCACGACTACAAATTCTCCATCTGCACCGAGGGGTACTGGGGTTCCCAAATAAATAGCAGAGTATTAACTCTATTCCCACTAACCCCCTGGTTGCACCCAACGCCAAGTACTTGAAGATATTAAAGATCTATTGGTTGGTTGGGTTTGAGCGCAGACAGTCCGGGACAAGGAGGTGGCAAGTGGAGATGTACGTGTAGTTGAAGGCGAACGCAGCAAATTTACAGGCTGCCACTACAATACTAAATGAAGATATCGACGCGCCTATATTGACGGCCATGCTTTTCCACGCGTATATCGACGACATTAGCGGGCGTCGCTATACGCGTCGCAATGTGCGTCGATATACGAGTGGAAAGGCTTTATTTGCCACGCGTATAGAGACGTGTATATCGACGCCAAAAAAATTGGGGGAAAAAGCGAAACCCACGCGCAGAGGCCATTTTCACCTGCTCGGATCTTGGCCGAAACCTGTTGCGCAGGTATTATGTCCATCTCCACCCTCCCCAACCCCTCTCTCTTGCTCTCTCTCTCTCTCTACCTCTACATCGTGTGTGTGTGTGTGTGTGTAGGAAAGAGAGAGAGAGAGAGAGAGAGAGAGAGAGAGAGAGAGAGAGAGAGAGAGAGAACGGTGTGTGTGTGTGTAGAAAAGAGAGAGAGAGAGAGAGAGAGAGAGAGAGAGAGAGAGAGAGAGAGAGAGAGAGAGAGAGAACGGTGTGTGTGTGTGTAGAAGAGAGAGAGAGAGAGAGAGAGAGAGAGAGAGAGAGAGCGGTGTGTGTGTGTGTAGGAGAGGGAGGGAGAGAGAGAGAGAGAGAGAGAGAGAGAGAGAGAGAGAGAGAGAAATGTGTGTGTGTGTGTGTGTGTGTAGGAAAGAGAGAGAGAGAGAGAGAAACATGTGTGTGTGTGTGTAGGTAATCAAAGAGAGAGAGAGAGAGAGAGAGAGAGAGAGAGAATTAATGTATGCTTAGGAAATTAAAACTAAAGAAAAAAAAATTAAATAGAGAAATGAAATGAAATGTTATATTAACATCTTCGAAAGGCCAAAGTGACCTATGAGACATGAGACAAGAAAGTTACAATGTGATGGATCTGATACAAAGTCAGAGTAAGAAGATGACAAAATAAAATATTATGGAATCCTTAACTGCTGGGTGTGGACTAACCGGCTAAACGAGCTAGTTGGGATAGGTAGATCTCCTCTATGGTCAGTACTCTGACCGGACGTTGTGCATGTCGAGCCAAAGTGACCTAGCTAGATCCTCTGATGCAGCCTCTGTCGATGTTGTGTAGTCCTCCGCAGTCGTGGGCGTCTAGATCTCCCTAGATCAGTCGCTCGTTCGATCATTAGAGAGATAGGGAAGTAGAGAGCGAGAGAGAGAGAGAGGTAAGTAGAGAGAGAGAGAGAGAGAGAGAGAGAGAGAGAGAGAGAGAGAGAGAGAGAGAGAGAGAGATAGAGAAAGAGAGTTTTATATATATATATATATATATATATATATATATATATATATAGAGAGAGAGAGAGAGAGAGAGAGAGAGAGAGAGAGAGAGAGAGAGAGAGAGAGAGAGAGAGAGAGAGATAGGGAAGTGGAGCTCCAGGAGTTACGGCAGAGAAATAGAGAGAGATAGGAAAATAGAGAAAGAGAGATAGCGAGAGCGAGATCAAGAGAGAGAGAAAGAGAGATAGCGAGAGCGAGATCGAGAGAGAAAGAACGAGAGATAGGGTACGTAGACAGCGAAGAGGCAAAGGGGTTTTGCCTGGTACATGCATTTCCATGTACACCTGGGAGTTCATGTATGTGTCTACCCATATAGGATTTGACCAATAAAGACGAGATTTTGACCCGGTGGTCCTGATCTCCGTACACCTCTGGACCGAGGTGTACGGAGATTGGGCAAGACTAGAGAATGCGAGGTAGTTTACATTGTGAGGAGTATATATATATATATATATTAAAACAACGTTCATAATCATTGTAGATGGCAACGTCATCAACTAACATGGAGGAAAAGATTGCATGCTTGTGCACGCTCTGCAAGTATCAAATCCTGCACAAGCGTAGGATATGTAATGAGCATGTGCACAAGTACGGAGAGTTTGCTAGAGAAACCGTATAGAATCTGCGATACAACTCCTACGGAACGGGCATTGATTTCCACGACATAGCACCTACATCTGAGAGAGAGAGAAAAAAGATTATGCGTGAAGGTCCGACCAATATAGAGCCATGGATGGAAGCAGAAAAGGGCTTACAGACAGAAGACGACGGCATGGAGGAGATGCTGGATGCCTTCTTCCAGACAAGCGAGGAGAACGCGAACGAAGCAGCACCAGAAGCCGTGCACCTATCTCCTGAAGACATGTTGAGAAAGTTGGCACGTCAACCAATCTATGAAGGCGCCAAAATATATGTGCTTCGTACTTGTCTGGCGTTTTTGAATCTTCAGTCAGTGTACGGGTGGTCAGATGCAAGCGTCACTGCTTTGTTTAGGTACGTAATTTACAAAAGAGATTTTCCGATTGCAACGTGATGTGCTCGGAGAGCTTTAATTTTAATTTAATGTGGCTTAAACAGGTTATTGTGGGAGCAACTTCTCCCGACTGGCAATGAAATGCCTCCCTCCAGGCCAGACGCAAAGAAACTTCTGACCTCAGTTGGCTTGGACTACAACAACTTGGATTACAACAAGATTCATGCATGTCCAAATGATTGCATTCTTTTTCGCAATGAATTCGCAGATTGTCTGTCGTGTCCTAAGTGCGGAGCAATGCGCTACAAACAAGATGCAGTTGGCGAGACAGTGCCAGCTAAAGTGTTGCGACATTTCCCTATTATTTCTAGGATAAAAAGCATGTTTCGTTGTGGTTCCATTGCAAAGTTGATGTGGTGGCATTCTACGAATAGATCCACTAACGCAACATTTAGGGTGCCCGTTGATTCGAAGGCTTGGAGGCACATTGAAGATACCTGGCCACATTTTAAGAGTGAACCACGCAATTTGCGTTTGGGCATGGCAATGGATGGAGTCAATCCATTTGGCTTGAGAAGCTCGTCATGGAGCAGTTGGCCTGTGTGCCTTATCAATTACAACCTCCCGCCGTGGCTTGCTATCAAGAAGGGTCATTTGATTTTAAGCTTGATTGTACCTGGTAAGTTCAAAGCAAAAAACATGGATGTTTATCTAGCTCCACTAGTTGTCGAGCTCCAGGAGTTATGGCATGGGATCGACATAGCAGATGCGGTTGAACCAGTAGGACAACAGCATGCAAGGATCCATGGACTTCTTATGTGGACTATGCATGATTGGCCAGGATACAGAGAAGCTTCTGGTAATGGTTATTGATTTACAAAATTCTCGCTATTCGCAAGCCCTTTTCCTTCGCCTGATTCATGCTTTGATATATGCACGACTAACAACCTCGGGATACAATGCATGTCCAATTTGCGGGCAGTCTTTGGATGTGCGCTATTCTACCTCTCTTCGAAAGACAATTTATCAAGGCCACCACCGTTATCTTCCAGATGGCCATCACTTGCGCGAAGGCCAGCTTGGTCGCGTCGAATGTCATCCTATGCATGTACAAGAGTGGCGTCGCCGATGGGAGCAACATGAGGGGCAACCTGTTCCAGGAATGAAACGTTTGTCCATTCTCCATACATTGCCATACTGGGGTGATCTACAAATTAACCATTTGCTGGATCCAATGCATATATTCAAGAATGTGGGAGAGCTCCTCTGGAAGACAATCATGGGAATGAAAGACAATCGAGCTTCACGAGATGATTTGCAGTCGGTTGGAAAGATGCCAGAGATGTGGCCTTTCACCAATGCAACTGGTCAAACAAAACTTCCAAGAGCGCCATGGGTATTGCTAAAAAACGAAGAGCGACAGGTGAAAAGGGTGATTTCAGAGTTCAGGACGCCAACAGGATATATGCGATGTCTCAAGACAACATTCACCCGTGACGATCAACTGTCAGGGTTGAAATCGCACGACTGGCATAAGTTCTTGCAATTCATTCTTCCAATTGCGATCAAGGGGTGTTTAACGGAGAGGAGCCGCAAGGGCAAGACTGGTGGGAGAGGAGCCGCAAGGGCAAGGGGTGCCGAAGAAAATGAACCTGGCCATGCGAGAAAAGATCATGAAGTTCTGTATACTAAATTCAGCGCTGATGCAAAAATGGCTTGAAAGGTATGAAGAAGAGAAAGAGAGGCGCAATCTAGAGCGACAGGATTTCAGGAGAAGTCGAATGACTAGAGGCTTACACTTGCCAGACTATCTCTCTCCTCTACCTGAATTCCCTACAATGGCATGGTTGGACAAGACAGTGAGAGCAGCTTGACAGATCGTAGAACCCATATATCTCTAGAAGAGGAAGAGCTGGCTATTGGATGTGACTGGAAGTATCATACGTACATACATGGCACTGTGGTCGCATGGAAAGCATTTTAGAACACAACAAATTGACAGCAGAAGAAACACGTTTGACAATGGGGTAATGGTTAGTTTCATGCAAAAGAGCAGGGCCAGTGCTAGAGACACGAATGAGAGCACTAGCAACCTGGATTACTGTGGTCTGGTGTCAGATATCCTGAAAGTAAGCTTCAGGCGGTTTGAGATGTTTTTGTTGGATGTGAAGTGGTTCAAGGTGATTACTTCTGGTCGCAATGCAACGGTACACAGAGATGGAAACAAACTTGTGCAAATAGATTCTACAAAGACTTGGACAGATGTGAGCGACACATTTGCTCTCCCCGAACATTCCGAGCAAGTGGTCTTTGTACCGGACCCTCAAGAGCGACAATGGTGGTTTGTGGTTCAGGTTGCTCCAAGAAATAAACAAGTATTTGAAGGGCAAGATCTCCTGGAGGAAAGTCAGTCAGACGACGTCCATACTAGTGTGACATTAGATGAGATGGACGAAGGTATGGCAGAGGAAGCTGACAAATATACGAGGGATGACGCAGACGAGCCAGAATTGACACTTGTAGATGAAGATGCAATGGATGAAGACAATCTGCCAGAACGAGTTGGGGCAGAGTTATGTTTGCAATTAGAGATAGACGATGATACGGTGCAAGATCTTATCGATGATGCCTCACTCGTCGAGGCCTAGGCCTGTAAGTGTTTGTGTGAAGACTTTGATTTAAAATTAAGCTTAAAGTTAATTTAAACAACTGTGTTCTGACGCTTTATTTTACTTTCTTTGTGCAGGACTTTAGTATGGCAGACGAGATTCCAGATCCCGCTTCCATGAGTGCAGATGCATTCATGGGCTTCGTTACACAGATGACGCCTCCTCAGATGGCAGAGGCTTCTCAGTACTGGGTAGCCAGAGGCACGGGTACTACGCCTCCGGGATTCACACACGAGGGTCCGACGCCTAGGGGGGGGATGCCTACGGGGTTCAGGACGCCTATGGGTACGACGCCTTCTTCTCCCATCACGGCCGCTTCGACACCTAGGGGTGGGGAAGAGGCGGGTACATCCTCATCTCCGCAGCACAGGCATACTCGCAGATCTCGACGATCGTCAGGTGGAGGTGGTGGTTGCTGTGGAGGAGGGTCCACAGATGCTTCGACCCCTCCTCGCTCATGACCCCCGTCTTACCCAAGCACACCTCTCGACACACCTCTTGGCACACCTCCGACACCTTGGGGGGCACACGATCCTAGTGCCTCCAAGCTCTATACTGTACGGGGAGATGGTTCTGTTGACATGGATAGAGTCGGGACTGAGATGCGACAGCGGATTCGCCAGGTCGTGGAGCTATAGTTTTCGACCAGCATTCTGACGTCTTGGGATCAGCAAGAAAAGAAAAAAGTCACTTACATAGTGGAGACCATCCTGAGAGAGTACTAGCCTGCTCCAGGTTCTTCCGTTGTTTCGGCGAGGTGGGTCAAGGGTGTTGCACGGGACACCATCAAACATCGATGAGATGCAGCTCGGAAGGCTTTCAGGACCGGCTCGCCGAAGCCTTCGGGCATCCCACACGAGACGTGGCTGCTGATCAGGGAGGATGAGCGGACAGTGGCCACGCGGTTTAGACAGCAGCGTGAGGCCGCGCAGGTACGACAGATGACTAGGGGGACATCTCATCTTGGCAGCGGAGGCTTCGACACCTTTCGCTATGAGTTTGTGAGTTTCTAATCCAATCTTAACTATGGCGTTTTTTAAAACGCGATGAATCATGTATTCTTATTACTTTGAGTTTTGTATAAACGCAAAATCTTGCGATGCATCGAGCTCCATCACGCGAGGAGGAGTCAGATGGATATCGCAGAGGTAACTATGAAGTACTGAATGATCTTGAAGCTTCAGGAGAGCCTGTAGACTGGGAGGCCTTACAGTCTCGCTGATCGCTTGAGGTGAGACGTTAATATGTGTGAGTTGATTTAATTAAGTCAGTATATGTGAAGTAATATCAATACTAATTTTGTGAGTTGTCCTATGTGCAGGTTGTGACGCCTAGTCATTAGTGGACCAGATTTCATCTATATGCTTTGTGAGACACAGACACGCTTCTGTGTCTCTTTTTTGTACAAACAGTGTGTTCAGACAGTTATTGTTTCCCTTATGGTTATGATTATTGTCATTGTCATTGTATAGACAGTTATTGTTTCTCTTTCTGGTTATGCTTATGGTTATTGTTAATTTTGTTTATGGTTATGGTTATCTGCATTATGGTTTTGATCAAAGTGGTTATAGCCGGTTATGGTTTTAAGTTATGGTTATGGTTCGTTATGGTTATGCTTTTAAGTTATGGTTATGATTCGTTATGGTAATGCTTTAAAGTTATGGTTATACTTTTAAGTTATGGCTATGCTTTTCAGTTGGTACGGTTGTCTTTCATTGGCCTTAAATCTCATGTGAGATCCTACATGGATAGCATGTAGGAGGCGTATACATGATATGGTTTTTTTTGAAAAGTTTATGTAAAAACAAAGGGAACTCTGCCGAAATTTCTGCGCACGGGAGCATGGTTGATATTTTGGTGCTGCTCGCTTTCTTGGGTAGAGGGCAGGAAGTCTGGCTGTGGCTGTGTCCATCTTTTACCTGGGCATAGGCGAGGCTACCTGTCCTCTGCCCAAGAATTTTTTTTTCTGCTATGGTCGTCGCTATGTGCGTCGCTATCCGCGTCGCTTATAGCGACTGGTTTCATAGCGACGCGCATAGCGACGGGCCGCGTCGATATCTGTGTCGATAACACGTTTTTCTGTTGTAGTGTGCGCAGGTCAAATCCATGCAAACTTCGCTTAACCCCTACATTTTCAATACACTGCAATGGAAATACGAAAATCCCGGAACTTGCCTTGGCGATGGAGTGCGACCGAGTATTAGTAGAAATATGCCAACCCCAGTGTCCCCACACCTCTAGGCGCGACTTGGCACTAAGTGTTTCAAACTTTTTCGAGACTCTTCCTCTCTTTAGCCATGAATGTTTGTGCAGATAGAAAGAGATTGACGCTACCTTAGCTTGGGACCCTACCCTTTCCAAGAGACCATTTTAATTGGCATGTTTTTTAATAACAAACTTCTCAAACAATCTAGACTTATGTAAAAATATAATGTATTTTCACCTTCCAATGAGGCTCGGTTCAAATGAACCCAACGGCAAAGCTCAATGGTTCTTGACTACCTCTATCGGCTGTATGTTCACACAAGCCAGAAGCACAAAACAACAATGTAATTGAAGGAATGATACTCACCCAGCAACCACACTTCAGTGGCAGCATGTTGAGCACGCACCGATCATGGTTTGACTTGTGCCGCCCGCGTTTTGCATTGAAAAGTGCCTTGTAACCGAGTTTTTCCAAGGAGGGAGGGAGGTGGTCGGCCAAGCAACGGTGCGTCTGGAGAAAACCTGTGATTCTTTTGCTCAATTTGTGCATGTCATGCAAGATGCAGACACTTGTGCCTCTCTCTACCGTCGGCTCATATAAACCTAACCTGAGATTACAATTTGAAAGTTTTTAGATTCATCAAAGAAATTCGACATTGCAGTAAACTAGGATATGTGAGAAATGGCATACTCTCTCTCTCTCTCTCTCTCTCTCTCTATCTCATTTGCAGTAGCTTGGATGCATATTGAAACAATGATGACCAAGTTCAAATTCTAGATGTTGCAACCTTTTAATCTTATACGTTTAAATTTTGAATATTTAAAAAAAAACTAGTCTTGCTTGGTGGGCCTTGCTATAAAACATCTGTAGAATATAATAGGACATATGCAAATGCACATTTAGCATCTAGCATTGAGCGGAACAAGAGAATGACTAATTTGGCAAGGGTGTCACTGCGTGAAAGGGATATATACTCAAAAAATGCTATGGAAGGAGACAAAGTTAAGTGCATCCATTGTTAGAGATTATAGGGGTAGCTACATTTGAGATTATATCCAAGCAAGGTTGTACTACTATGTGTACAGATGAATGTTTTTTCTAGTATACATGCAAGATGTAAATTCTTCCAAACGAAAATTATTTCAAATATATTTTTTCATTGAATGGTACGGTAGCGCAACACGCCCGCTCGCATTTTTGAAGGTGGATTGGAGTGTGTTTTGCCTTTCTTCTTTTATAGTTCTTTGTGTTTTTCCTTTCTTATTTTGTAGTTGGTCCTAATACAATGAATGAGGACAATGATACATGGAACTTCACCTTCTGTGTTCTGTGTTATGGCATCGACAATGCATGTTGCACCGTTTGCCACACCGATTGTCAAGTGAATATTTTCAGTGATCATGGAGTACACACAAATTGCCATCAAATCTAGCTCATTGAACTTAGGGTCTAGGAGCCACTACTGAAGGATATTTATGTTACCTGTGTTCGTCTTCATTTCAAGTTTTGTAATGTCGGTTTGATTGTACAATTTATTCAAGGCAAGGTTGTTATGGTGTTGAACGTCTGACAACGAAACGTCACATTGAAAGTGCAAAGTATATTGTGCACATCATACAGAGGTGTCATACAAAAGTATGGTGGAGAGCTGGCACTGTGGTCTCTCCAAAAAATTATAAGAAACGGAAGCCGTGCCCTACCCCATAGCGTTTATGTGTTGCGCCAAGCAAACGTATGCGCATGAAAAATTGGATGCAGATAACGGACCTTTCAATGTTGTCGAGCTGGAGTTGCGCTTGTGCAATTGGAACGTGCACTGTTGTGAATATATGTCCTCCCTACCATACACAAAACATGCAGATGTAACTCTATGCTCTATGTCCTATGATCAATATTACCCTCTCTTTCTCTCTCTCTCTCTCTGTCTCTCTCTCTCTCTCTCTCTCACACACACACACACACACACACACACACACACACACACACACAGAGTTGTAAGCTGCTTTGGGTAGCAATTATGTCTTCTTGCCTCCTTGCTGACTTACTTGCGTTATGTATCGATACCAAATTGATGTTTGTATTTACAACCATCTAAACTTGATCCGATAGCGCTACGTACATGGACCTTTTCTCATAGGATCTATGTCCACTTCGGCGTTTATTCTTTCCATTTCTTCGGCCTCTTTCGTTTGCATCGCGAACACCCTGATAGAATCAACAGAAAAATGTGTTGAACGAGCCTACGAAGGCAATGAATTTTGGTGGTTCGACTCCAGATTAGGCCAACTGATCATCGATTGAAATATGATTATCTTTTGTTTCAGTAGCACTAGAACAGACCTCTACCATTGGTGGATCGCACGAAATATCTGATCTTTGAGAATGCTCATCACGGCGGCAAGCATCCGAAGTACCCTCTAGCTTGATGATCTACGAAATATAACCAGGGTTTGAAAGGTCTCCGGTACTCCTTTCCGGTTTTTCCCGGCTTACTGCTGCACAGGCAAACTGCGTGGAAAAGAATTGGCGTGAATCTTGAGAATTAGGCATGGGAACCTTTTGCATTAGAATATATACTTGGACCCACATAATGCTATCCATAACTATAACTAGTTGCACCTGCAAAAACGAGCTGAGTAAGTTAGTTGAAGCTGGACATATTGTTCAGCTAGCCACTACGTCTTGTTGCACAGAAAGCTGCTATGATTGAAGGATGGCCGAGGAGAGAAAGATGAAGCCATGAGAGGATAACTTACACTCCTCTCAGAACCTGCGCTTGGTGCTGCAAAATCTACTAGATAGAGTACGATCTTTGTGGAACTGGATTTTGTGTGGATGCATGCACATTCACTGTGGTGCACAGAAAGACAAGCTCCATAGTTTATTACTCGCCTGTAGCACAGGGTTGTTGAATCTGGTTCTGAGCTTTTGGCGCGGGGTATTTTTTAGAGCTTTTCATGGCATGATGTTTTAAAAAGTTTTTTATATCTAATGCCACGTGGTGGCTTCTGCGCCTTGGGTTCACCAAGTTAAAAAAATCTGTCTCTAGCCATTCGCGCCAGCACGGACAGTTGCAGATAGTTTTTTTTTCACTATAAAAGTGACGATGAAGCCCGTGCAGACCAGCCTCATGGACAATCGCATCAACCGATGACATGGCCATGCATACAGGCGGAGTTGTGTGCTCTTCTCCATCGCCTTCTCCTTGTTCTCCTCTCTCTCTCTCTCTCTCTCTCTCTCACTAACGCACATAGGAGAGAGAGTAGGCGGCATGCCCCTCGTGTTCCAACGTGTGTGAGGGTGGGGGGGGAGGCACAGTAGGAGCTAGCCTATACGATATCAGTTCTACCCGGAGACGTTGTGTCGACTCAATGGTGCACAGAAAGACAAGCTGTTACTCGCCTGTAGCATAGGGTTGTTGAATCTGCTTCTGAGCTTTTCGCGCGGGTTCTTTTTTAGAGATTTTCATGGCAGTGCTTTTTAATTTTCTTTTTTATATCTATTGCCACGTGGTGGCTTCTGCGCTCACCAAGTTAAAAAAAAAAATCCGTCTCTAGCCATCCGCGCCGGCGCTGACAGCTACAGACATTTTTTTTTTCACCATAAAGTGACGATGAAGCCCACATAGGCCAGCCTCATGGACAATCGCATCAATCGATGGCATGGTGACAGCCATAGGCGGAGTTGTGTGCTGCGGCCTCTCCTGCAGTCCAAGATGCTGCGCCAGACGGGTACTCCCAACATCACTGTTACAATTGCTTCTTCTCTATCGCCTTCTTCTTGTTCTCCCATCTCTCTCTCTCTCATACTAACGCACATAGGAGAGAGAGAGAGAGAGAGAGAGAGAGAGAGAGAGAGAGAGAGAGAGAGAGAGAGAGAGAGAGAGAGAGAGAGAGAGAGAGAGAGAGAGAGAGAGAGAGAGAGAGAGCACGCGGCAGGCCCCTCGTGTTCCAACTTCCGTGTGTGAGGGTGGGGGGCGGGGGGGGGGGGGGGGGGGGGGGGGGGGGGGGGGGGTTACAGTAGGAGCTAGAGGACTCTAGCCTATATGATATCAATTCTGCCCGTAGACACTATGTCGACTCTGCATGCTGCCAACCCTCGATTCAGGCACCCTCGCACAGAGAGAAGCTTGATAGGACCAATAGGTGACAGGTCTTATTACTACTTTAGGTTCGGGTAGAGATCGAGGGTATGCACGCTACTCCAGGGTTGAAAAAAAAAAATATGTCTCTGGGTGAAAGCATGTTAACCTGTCGCGCTTTTTGTGATAGTTAGCAGTTTCAAGTTAGCACATCTTCAAAAAGTTGGGCATCCGGTAAATTTTTTACAAATAATATCAAAATTTGTGGGAGCTTGTACATTTGGATTCCTTGTTTCAAGTGCTTTCTATTGATATATCATATGTCATAGATCTTGGAGATGTAGCTTAAGTTATTGTACTAGTTAGCATATGTCAAAATTGTGCTAGTTAGCATTGTCCGGGACATGAAAAAGCATGACAGGTTAACATGCTTTCACCCCTCTAGCCATCCGTGCCGGCGCAGACAGCTACAGACAGTTTTTTTTTCATTCATGCTCGTCGAAGGTGTTCAAAATCCCTCAGGCTTCTTTGCCTCTCTCTAGCGATCAGCGCCTGGATGGAGAGAGAGAGAGAGAGAGAGAGAGAGAGAGAGAGAGAGAGAGAGAGAGAGAGAGAGAGAGAGAGAGAGAGAGAGAGAGAGAGAGAGAGAGAGAGAGAGAGAGAGAGAGAGAGAGAGAGAGAGAGAGAGAGAGAGAGAGAGAGAGAGAGAGAGAGAGAGAGAGAGAGCTAGCAACAGCCTTTTCTCTCAGCTTCCGAAACACCTTGTGGACGTGCTACTCTGCTCCTCTGGACGACTTCATAGAGCTCTTCCTGTTTGATATGTCCTTTCGGAGTCGGACAACCGTCCTTGCCAGCCTTGCCTTTCGGACAACCGTCCTTCCAACCTAATCATGGTCTTCTTTGTTCAGAACCTTGGGAAGGCGCCAGCCTTGCCATTCTCCCGAGTCCCTCATGATCCTTGCCCCCTTATAGTATCAGCTTGAAAGCCCCATTAGGGGTGCATCCCTGCAAGTGGAGCTTCAATTTATATCACTTAGGCACATCTTGATAGTATTCACCTGAGAGAGGGATTCGAATCAACTAGATATTCCTACAGTGGTTGACTCTCAGTCTTTGCCATTGCTTCTCGTTGTCCAAGCACATTAGTGCTACTGCATGCACTCCTTGGCCAACTCTACCTCTTGGACATGATGCCAACTCTAGCTGAGCTATGGATATATCGCCTCTCTGTTGAGCATCACCTCTAAGCCATGCTAGCAATTGTCAGCTCACCACGTCCCATGCAGCAAGCACATAAGACCAGGGAATGTCTACCGATGGTTGTCTTGTTGAGGAATTGGTTGAAGTATGCCTTGACCTATCGTGAAGTGGTTGCCATTGTGATGCAACGACTCATCTCTATGGATGGGAAAGTAAGGACGGACAAGTATTATTGTGATGGGTTTATGGATGTTGTGTCCATTGCAAAAACTGGAGGGAACTTCCGGTTGCTTTAGGATAGCAAGGGAAGATTCACTTTGCACTCCATCAGCCTTGAAGAGTCTAAGTACAAGCTATGCAAGGTCTGAGCTGCTTGCTTCGGTGAGAAGGGGATTCCCTACATCACTACATTTGATAGGTGCACCATTGACTATCTAGATCCCCTTATCAAGGCCAATGACACCATTAAAATTGAAATTGAGACTGGAAAGGCTGTAGAGTTCATCAAGTTTGACATTGGCAACATTGTTATGGTTACTGTGGTCGCAGCAGAGGCAGGATTGGGATTATCAAGCACCGTGAAAAGCATGAGGGAATTTTTGAAATTTTGCACGTACAAGATACTGCCGATCAAGAGTTTACCACCCAGCTTGGGAATGTGTTTACTATTGGTAAAGGAATAAAGCCTTGGCTGACACTACCAAGAGGCAAGGGTATTAAGCTGTCTAGTACTAGGGTCTCTTGACACAAAGAGTCTTTTGAATCAGGCTTGGCTTATGCTCATATGAAATTTTTGAGCTCAAGCTAATTTTGAATGCTATGATTTCTTTTACTTTTGGGACATTTTAATATGAGTGTATCCAAGCTTGTTATTAGGATTAAGGTTGTGCTTTTGATATCTCAAATGAGGAATTTTGAAGAGGTGTATCTAAGTTTTATATTGTGTTGTTATGGTGAGCAAGAGTCTTCAGAGCTGCTTTTTACTGAGAGAGAGAGAGAGAGAGAGAGAGAGAGAGAGAGAGAGAGAGAGAGAGAGAGAGAGAGAGAGAGAGAGAGAACAACTGTGTGGGAAAGCAGTTAGTATTATAGAGAACAAGAAGTTGATTTCAACATGCAGGAATCTAACTACAAATGACCATAAATGAAGAGAAGTGCATGATGAGGCAGGTCGATGCAGGCGATGGTGATCAGATGCAGCTTCTGTTGTTGCCGAAGATGATGCGGGCGATGTTGATGTTGAGGCCAGGGCAGGTAGTGAGGGATAGGTTGGGCAAGGTAAGCTTCACACATAGAGAGTCAGAGCCTAGCAGGCCAGCACCAGATTCAGTAGGGACGTGCAATGTAGTGCCGGAGGAGGCGGCTATGCTACGACACCACTCAGTTCGGCCATCTCCACCATTAGCACCAGAAACACTGCGACCATGCGCTTGCCAGAAGCCATCTCTCTCTCTCTCTTTTAAAAAGAGAAGGAAGCATCAATGCAAATTTTCTAAAGAAGTAGTACATGAGCGACCCCCCATCATGCTAGGTCGCTCATGTACTACTTTTTTAGAAAATTTGCATTGACGCCTCCTTCTCTTTTTGAGAGAGAGAGAGAGAGAGAGAGAGAGAGAGAGAGAGAGAGAGAGAGAGAGAGAGAGAGAGAGAGAGAGAGAGAGAGGAGAGTGAGGGTTTCTGTGTGTGTGTTGTTGCAGCCATCTCACTCGTCATCACTTTTCTCGCTCGTCGGCAAGCTCTGTAAAGTTGCCTTGCTATCACCTCTACCTCTCTCTTCTCGTCCATCCAGGTGCTTTTCGGTACAGGCCGTCCAATGCTCGGCTGTATCGTGCAACTTTGTTTCTATAGTATGAGGTTATTGTACGTGCAAGTGCCAGCTTCGATCGCTCAACCCTAGCCAATCCGAATCCGTATTCTTTAACAAAAAAATTGCTCAAACATATGAAGCCCAAGCGAGAAAAATCCAAGCCAAAGAAGAGTAGAAGTAGAGGCGATTATAGTTAAATAAATAGAGATTGAGCGAGAAGATAATATTTTCAAATATTATGTTACTTTTTTAAAGAGTAAACTTTGATCTTTTGGAATTTAGGAGGTAGTCTATCCTTAAAAAAATATTTTTGTTGTAGTGCATCAATATATAACAAACAATAAATATTCTGTTGATGATAAAATTTACTTATTGCGTACAAACACTTGCTCGGGTTTGTCTTTGCTCGGAAAAACTCACTCGGTGCATAGTAACACTCAGGAGGTCCAATGGGAGGATAGCAAGAGCAATTAGCAAGAGGGCTCGCCCAAGAGAGAGAGGGGGATGATTTTTGCAAGGCATTATCACACACACACACACTCTCACACAGTCTATGTGAGAAGCAAGAAAAAGACTATCTCTTCCCAAGCTTTAATGGAGAGCTCATCACCTACTGCAAGCTTGTGAGATAGAAGCCTACATTGACACACTCTTGGCATGTGGATGCAAATCCAACCAAGAGCCAAGCTTCAATGCATGCTCATCTCTTCTACCATGCTAATTACTAAGCTAAGCTATGCTAATATGAGTGATTATGTGAGGAGATGTACATCTTTCTTGTAAGATACTCCTTCTTCCTCTCAATCTACTCTCATACCCTGCTAGCTCTCACCATCTTCGAAGGTGTGTGAGGTCTTGGGTCTGAGACCGGGGATAATTGATGTTGTGTTTGCTAAGTGTTTTGCTTAGTGCATGAAGATTTCATCTTCATTGCACTAGCTAGTCTTGAAGGAACACAAAGAATTGTATTGTACAATGTCTCTCTTGATGGGAGAAACCATAATACAAAGCCTTTTGGAAGGGGGACCGGCTCCATGCAAATCCGGTCCTCAACTGTTGTCAATAGCTTAATTTCTCTCTCTTTTGAAAGTATTGTTCATGCTATCTAACTAGGTGTTATGTTTTTTGTTGCTCTCTCCACCCAAGCACTCCATTAATTCTCATTATGAATCTATTCTAATGAAATGCCCACTATGTTCATGTTAATTTCCGCTACTCACAAGTTTTTAGGCCATTAAATGTTACATTGGTATCAGAGCACAAGGTTTCTCTTTTCTTGCTCAAGAAGGGAGGTCCTCAAGCTAGCTATAAATGGTTGGTATTATTAATTGCCTGTGAGTAAGTAGAATAGGGATTTTTTAGCTTTGCAGTGCGCCTGCCTTTGTGCAGTTAACGGGGCATCACCGTCGAGAGCTATGGTATTAATATTGAGTCCTACGGGGCTTGCCTACGGCTTAACCACTATTGAGTTATTAGAAGCTTGACAGGAGCTAGTGCTGTTTTGGTGTTGAAAGACCCTCTCTTCTATTCCTTGCATTTAATGGTATTTGAGCCATGGGTATAGTAGCTTGAGTGCTTTTTCTAAAGGGGTAACGAGGAATAGCAACTAGGGCTTGAAGTGCCAAAGTACACCTAAAAATTTTACACCTAAAAGTTGTTAGAATGGCTGACAATAGTAAAGAGAGTGAAATTAATGTTGATAACTTTGATTTTGCTAATGAGCAAGCTACTAATGATGCTCCGATGCTTGTTAACTATCTTGTTTCTAGGCTTCAACAAGCCATGGGCAATCCATCTCTCCAAAGTGAAGTGAAACGGCAGCTCCGCGCTACGGGATTCTCCAAGCTCATCACCATGACGAGAAAACACCTAGGAAGCCTCCTTGTGAGACTCCCAAAAGAGGTCTCTCTCTGATTCGGGAAGAAGAAGAGAATCCATACGAAGGGCTCAAGAATTTACTTCTTGATGATGCATCTCCTTCCCAAAGGAGAATTGAAGAGCCTCAACCAAAGGAACGAGAAAGAAGTGAGTCTTCAGTCACCTCGGCGGAGATGGCTCCACGAAGACGGCGGGCTAAACGCTCTCCATCACCACCAAAGCAGAGAAGATCATCACACTCTTCTCCACACCATAATTCAAAGAGGGATGATAAAAAGCAACAGAAGAAAAAGGCGAGAAAGAGGACACCCTCTTCTCCATCTTCTTCATCCTCTTCCTCTCATGAAAGTGATGGTGAAGATGACAAAGATCAAGACAAGAAAAAGGCGAGAAAGAGGTCACCCTCTTCTCCACTATCTTCAAATTCTTCACCTTCTGAAGAAAGTGATGGTTCAACCTTTGAACCATCAAAAATAAGAGGTCATAGAAAATCCTATGCTGCATGGAAGAGGTCTTCCAAGCTGAAGAAATTCAAAGAGGGAGGGAAGAGCATCTCTTTCCTTACCTATGATGGTACCTTTGTTGCTACGGACAAAGTCTTGGCCTCTATCCAACAATTTGATGCGGCGTTTCGAGATGAGGGCTTCACGGAGTCGTCCAAGCTACGCCATGTAGCTATGCACTTTCAAAAGTCTGCTAGGCAATGGTGGTCTAGCCTACGAGCCAACGGTGAAGCTCCACGAACATGGAAAGCTTTAAGAGCTTCCATTATGAAGCAGTTTTTGGCCACCGATGCCAAAGACAAAGTACTCACCGAATGGCGAAGCTTAAAGCTCTCTCCCTATGAATCCATCCACAAATATGTAGACAAGTTTTGGGACCTACAACTCAAAGCCACTGTCTTCAAAAAGTTGGATTTTGGAGAGAAAAAGTAACAATTTTGCGGGCTTAACCGAAGAAATGGTGGAGTATGTCAACTCCCAAAGGCCACGTACCATACCGGCGGTAATACACCATACTATGGTGGCCTCTCGAATCAATTTCCAAACGGGGGCTAAAAGAAGTAAAAAGCCCACAGAAAACAAGGGTTCCAACGAGCCTAAGGGGAAGGACAATGTCCAAAAGTCTCCTAAGGGAAACTCCAACAAAGCTAAAGAGAACGGAGTTTACAAAGGTAAAAAAAAACTCTCTCCTGAAGAGCTTGAGCGTTATCGCAAGGATAATTGGTGTTTCAAGTGCGGCGAACAAGGGCATGCGTACCGTGCTTGTCCCCAAAAGAACAACCGCCAAGATCATCCTAGAGCTTCCTTGGTTGAAATCCAAGAGGAGGAGACTCACCAAACTCACCACAAAGGATCTCCTCTATGCCATGCTTGGGGAAAGGTAACAGAACATGATGCTTTTATTATCTTTGACCCTGGTTCTACTCACAGTTTTATATCGATAGTGTTGGCCACCCAGCTAGGCATACAAGCTTACGAGATGGGAGATGTCCTACCCGCAGACAGTGCCTTCAAGGGGCAAGAAGCTTCAGTCACTCCCTTAATCGAGAAATTGAGGATTCATGTCCAAGGCTATGTGGACAAAGAGGACTTCTTTATCTCTCCTCTCAAGCATGAGGATGTAATCCTAGGGGCACCATGGTTTGATGTCCTGGTTGCCAATGTTAAATTCCCTGAAAGGAGAATCTCCTTTAAGTTCAGGGAAAAAGACATGTATATAAATGCTAAGGAAATGGGTAAAACTATCCCCATTGTACATACACCAGCTTTCAACAAGTCAATAAAGAGCTCTATTTCCGTGTACATGAATTTTGTTAAAGATTCTCAAAATGAACCTAATGCCTTACCAAAAGAAAATAAAAGCAACCAAAAGGAATTAGAGTTATCCAATTTTCTCAAGGGGTTTCAAGATGTTTTTATTGACAACATCCCTTGTGAGCTACCTCCTAAACGAGGTAATGATGACCATGCAATTGAACTTCTTCCAGGAAGTTCACCGCCTAACAAACCTCCTTATAGAGTTTCTCAAGCTCAACAAGAGGAGATTATGCGGCAAGTGCATGAGTTACTTGAGAAGGGCATGGTTAGGCCTAGCTCATCTCCATTTTGCTCACCTATGCTATTAGTGAAAAAGAAAGACGGCACATATCATATGTGTGTTGACTATGGAGCACTAAATAGGATCACTATCAAGAATAGGTTTCCCGTTCCACGGGTAGAAGACCTATTTGATAAGCTACAAGGATTGACCTACTTGAGTAGGATTGACCTAAAAAGTGGCTATCATCAAATAAGGATAGTTGATCAAGACATTGTAAAGACTGCATTTCACACCACATTTGGTCTTTATGAATACATTGTCATGCCTTTTGTCTTGACCAATGCACCAGCCACATTCAACCGCTTGATGGAGAAGTTGTTCAGGCCTCATCAAACCTTCACTGGAGTGTTTTGATGATATTATCATCTACTCTAATTCATTAGACGAACACAAGCAACACCTCCAGGTAATATTTCAAGTTTTGAGAGAGAATAAACTTTATGTTAATCGAAAGAAAAGTGAATTTTTCTTGCAAGAGATTCTGTATTTAGGTCACATTATCTCTCAAGATGGCATCCAAATGGATCCATCAAAGTTAGAGGTAATAAAAGGATGGCCTAAACCAAGGACTCTTCATGAACTAAGAAGCTTTATAGGTACGTGTGCATACTATAGACGCTTCATAGAAAAGTTCTCACAAATTGCGGGACCATTACATGACCTAACAAAGAAAATCGTTAGGTATACATGGTCTGCTAAGGAGAACAATGCTTTCAAAAAGCTTAAAGAAAAGCTTATCTCTCAACCTGTGCTTTACACTACCGGACCTCTCAAAACCATTTGAGGTCCAATGTGATGCTTGTGGTGATTGCCTTGGAGCTGTTCTGCTCCAAGAAAGGCACGCCATAGGCTATGAGAGTCGAAGGCTCGACCCTGTTGAGCAAGCTCTAGGCATATATGAAAAGGAAATCCTTGTAGTTCTACATGCCTTAGAGTCATGGAAGCACTATTTATTGGGGACTCCTTTCATTCTGCGACGAACGGATCACCAAAGCCTTGAGTACTTCATGACGCAGACCAACCTCTCCGACAAACAAATGAGGTGGGAAAATTTTCTTTCGCAATTTCATTTTCATATTGCTCACATTGCTGGCAAAAGCATAATCAAGTAGCTGATGCACTCTCAAGACGGCCGAGAGTGAATGCGGTTTCCATAGCAACTCACAATGATCTATCTTCAATGATAGATGAGTATGCTATTGATCCCGATTTTAGAGATGTGATTTCAGCCCTTGAATTGGGGAAGAAAGAAGAACCATTTACCTTACAAGATGGTTATCTTCTCTACGCAATATACTATGTGTTACTAACTCACTACGTGAGAAAGTAATGTATGAATCACATGCTCCACCTTATGCGGGGCATAGAGGGATTCAGTCTACCTTAAAGGGAATTGAAACATATTTCTATTGGCCTACCATGAAAGTGAACATACAAGAGTATGTTTCTAAATGTGTGGTATGCCAAGAGACAAAATTTGATAGAGGGAAGCAACTTGGATTGCTTCAACCCTTTCCAATCCCTAATTCACCATGGGAGAGCATATCCATGGATTTTATCTTTGGATTGCCTAAGTCTATCCATGGGAATACGGGAATATGGATGATAGTAGACAGGTTCAGTAAACAAGCTCATTTTATACCTGTCAAAAACACTATCAAAGCCCATCAAATGGCAACCCTCTTCATTTCACAAGTTTTCAAGTACCATGGCTTGCCAATGTCCATAGTGTCGGATAGAGATCCTAGAATGACCAGTAATTTCTGGAAGGGTCTCTTTAAGAATTTAGGGACAAGGCTAAACTTCTCTTTGGCCTATCATCCACAAACGGGTGGCCAAAGTGAAATAGCTAACCTAACCATTCTTGATCTACTAAAAGTCTATGTAACGGAAGTAGATCAAAGATCCCAATGGGAGAAGTACTTACCCTTAGTGGAGTATGCTTACAATAACATTGTACATACTTCCACGGGAAAATCACTTTTCGAGGTAATTGAGGGGAGATAAAAAAGTCCCTTTCTACTTAAGGTACATGGGAAGATCTTCGCTGCAGATAAGTATAGCCGGGACCTACAAGAATCTTTTCAAAAGATTAAGGATACTATCTCTATCTCATAGCAAAGACTCGATTAAGGCACAAGCCTTTAAAGAAAATGATTGGGTCTTATTAAAGTTTTCCAAGGCTCGATTAAGGCACACGACGGGCAAGAATCCTAAGGGACACCAAAAGTACTATGCTAAACTAACAAAAAGGTACTATGGTCCTTTCCAAATTCTTAGGCCAATCAATGAGATGGTCTATCAACTCAAGTTGCCCAATCATTGGCTCATACACAATGCTTTCCATGTGAGCCTATTAAAGCTTTACAAAGGAGAGCCACCTCAAGAACCAACTATTGAAGACCCACCGAAGATCGAGGACCAAGAGGAGGACTATCCGATGATATCTTATTAAATTTAACAATTATCCTTTTGAAGATGCTAGATGGATGCAAGGCATACAATTAAAGGAAAAACTAAACCTTGTCAATGCTTACAATGCTTCCCAAGAGTAAGCAAATGTACAAAATGTTAAGAATGAACAAAGTTTTTGTGTTATAAGACTCTCTTTTTCTTTATTGTGCACAAAAATGAAGTAGTATGCATGCTTAGATCAAGTTTGTGGAGACAACGTCTCCCAAACACCAAGTAGAGCTTGTCACTCTACTATGGAAGATTGATAGAACTAATGTGCAGACATGCTTGCGGCAGCCTCAGGCTCTCAAGCGCCAAATGGACTAGTCATCCATTGTGGAATGATGTCGTAGGGTAACATAGGGATCCTCTACCCGCTAAGAAAAGGACTCATGAATATGCTTTATCTTCTCTACACCATAGTCGAGGATGACTATGATTTCAAGAGAGAGATAATGTCATAATAATCAATATCTAATTCTCCTAAATGATTTTCTCATGTTAAACTGATCATTTAATATGGGGAAGTGCCAGGGGAGAAAAAGCTAGAATATTGGGTAGGCTAGCAGACCGGCCGCAATAGGGATCCAAAGCAGGGAAAATAGGGATCCAAAGGGGGGGCCATCTGCAAAAGAGACATGTGCAAAAATGGGCTAAAAAGACCCTAAGGTTCAGCCCCCATTAAGACTTCCAAAATGCTAAAGTTCCAAAATTCAAAGGTTGTGTCCAAAGGTCAACCATAGGGGAATTGGATGCTTTGTGTGTGTCCAAAAATGTCTTTGCAAATCCCTACATAGGAGGGGGCGAGCCTAGCATGTAGGGGATGAGAGAGAAAGCAACACACACACACACACAAGCTCCCTTTACACAAAAGGAATGAGGGACACATGTCAGCTCCCTAGGCCAGATGACCACAAGGTGTACCCAATTCCTATTGGATGGCCTTGGAGGTGGACCAATGAGAATTAGGCTAGAGTAAATCTAGTTTAATTAATTTAAAAACACTTAATAAAAGAACCAATGATAATTAAGTCCTCTAGAAGACTATTGGACAGTCTCCCAAGGGGTCCAATGAGCATTCATCAGCCCAATGGCTTGCCTGATTCCTATTGGCCAGGAGGCAAAGGGGTCCAATGAGAGTTTAGTTGAATTATTAAATTACCTAAAGCTCTCCCAAAAGGGGAAAGGGGGACACATCTCAGAAGGCTATCACTTATGCTGCTTAATAGTCATTGGCTAGCCCTGGGGAGGTTCAATGGGAGGATAGCAAGAGCAATTAGCAAGAGGGCTCGCCCAAGAGAGAGAGGGGGCTGATTTTTGCAAGGCATTATCACACACACACTTTCACACAGTCTATGTGAGAAGCAAGAAAAATACTATCTCTTCCCAAGCTTTAACACTAGGTTGGTAATGGGACACTTTTATGTCGTGGGACACTTGTATGTCCTATTAAGTGACCATTTTCCTTGAATTATGTCAAGAGTTTCAAAATGGATTTTGAGGTGCTATCTATCTTGAAAGTTGTCTCATGAGCTGAAAAAAACTCAACATTTTTTTGGAATATCAATTCCATCTTTAACCTTGTCCTTGCACAACATTTCACAACCTAAACTGTGTGAAAAAACGGGTCCTGTTTTTGGATTTTTTCAACTTTTTGCGACTATACCACTCTAGAATTCATATTTGTGAGGTCTATAATGCTGGATAACTATCTTTAGTAGTTCTCAACATGTCCTGATGCTTCTAGGGAGAAATAAATGTTAAAGTTGTAAGTTATGACCAAATTATAAAAATTATCAAATCCTGTTTTTTAGCCAATTTTAGCTCTTCTATGATTTTTTTGGTGGCTTTCATGATATCCAAATGCAGTTTTGGTTTTCTATGTCGCATATTGTAACATAAAGCTAATATTCCTTGAGTTTTGGGGTACCTAATATCCTATTTTGCATAGTAGACAACGATGGTTGATTTTTTCAATTATCGAAGAAAACGAAACATTCTAGTATATCAAGTATAGCTTTTTCAATATTGTTAGTTTCTTGTGACAGCTACATGCATTTTGTAGGTAGTAACCATATCTAGTCATAAGTATCAAATTTGGCTAGATATTGAATAGTTTCTATGGGATTCTACGACTCATAATGTTGAACCCAATTTTTTCATGTTTGCTGTATTTAGCACTTCATCTTTGTCCCCAAGATTCCCCATGGTAAGAGATGTATTATTCTTTTTACATGCTCCATGGCTTCTTATGAACCTAAAGGACAATAGGGAGCTAATAAAACATGCATATATTATTCGTATTGAGCGTGGCTATAGAAACTTTGATGATAGGTTTGCAGAATGGTAAAAATTCAACTTTTTTGTACCTATTTCTTTTGGAAAAACAAAAAATAGTGAGTGAGAAGCAATCATATGTTTTGATCACCAACCCATTGAAGTTAACTAGGGAATTTATCTCAAGTCCTAGAAAAATCCCTAATCTTATTTTTATGCAACAAAACGTAAGAAATGACTGTTTTGATGAAAATGTACTGGTCCATCAACTTTGGAGGCTTGGTGTGACCAAAAGATGAGAAATTTTACAAGTTTCTTATTTTTTCCATGTGTAGTAGTCCTTGAACTATAAACTCATGAAAGGATTTTACAAAATGATTGGATCTACTATGGTTTTGGAGGTTTTTTTCAAAACCCTGAAAGGACACTTTTATGTCCTGTTAGGTTACCAACCTAGTGTTAATGGAGAGCTCATCACCTACTGCAAGCTTGTGAGATAGAAGCCTACATCGACACACTCTTGGCATGTGGATGAAAATCCAACCAAGAGCCAAGCTTCAATGCATGCTCATCTCCTCTACCATGCTAAGTACTAAGCTAAGCTATGCTAATATGATTGATTATGTGAGGAGATGTACATCTTTCTCGTAAGATACTCCTTCTTCCTCTCAATCTACTCTCATACCCTGCTAGCTCTCACCATCTCGAAGGTGTGTGAGGTCTTGGGTCTGAGACTGGGGATAATTGATGTTGTGTTTGCTAAGTGTTTTTCTTAGTGCATGAAGCTTTCATCTTCATTGCACTAGCTAGTCTTGAAGGAACACAAAGAATTGTATTGTACAATGTCTCTCTTGATGGGAGAAACCATAATACAAAGCCTTTTGGAAGGGGGACGCGCTCGATGCAAATCCGGTCCTCAACTATTGTCAATAGCTTAATTTCTCTCTCTTTTGAAAGTATTGTTCATGCTATCTAACTAGGTGTTATGCTTTTTGTTGCTCTCTCCACCCAAGCACTCTTGTAATTCTCATTAGGAATCTATTCTAATGAAATGCCCACTATGTTCATGCTAATTTCCGCTACACAAAAGGTTTTAGGGCATTAAATGTTACACCTCGTCTTGCTTGTCTTTGTCTGATCAATGTAGCATTCATACAAGCTTCCCATCTTGCCTCTGTGCTACTCCTTCGCTATTGCCTCGCCATGCCCCTCATTTTTGTCTTTTGTTCACATTGAGCCCCACACACAAGGTGAATGGTGCTAGAGTTTCATAAAACCCATCCACACACAAGCAAACATCAGGGCACATACACTAATTACAAGATTAAGAACCGTCTTAATCAACCTAATTAGTGATCTTAAATATCGCAAATTGAATGCTCATAGAAGGATAGGAGTGACTCATAAGTAAGAAGTCATCACACACACTCAAATCTAGAATAATGAGAAAGGTGAAACTACTTCATGACATAATGGAATAGAAGAATTGAAAGTAATGAAGAAAGTAGAGACTAGATTAAGAATGCTCTCTAATTACAATGGATTAGCACTAGCCTCTTAAGCATGGGAATTAAGCTCAAGGCTAAGCCATCCATAGAGTGAACACTCAAAAGAGAGAGAGCTCTCAAAAGTCGATCCTCAAGAGTGGATACTTGAGAATGAAGATTCCTTGCATAAAGGCTTCCTTATAAAGGATTTCACCACAATCCCTTCTACTATGGGTTTAAGTTTGAGCCCTCTAGTGATCATTTACACTTTCGGAACTCCCAATGAGCCCAAGACTTAAACAATGTAAGTTGGAAATATTGTGCAATCCATAGCACATCTCCCGCTTGATGCATAATTGGTGTAGCCTGTGTTAGCCACTGCTAACACTACCCTCCTTACTACCACCGTACTCCTGCTATTTGATCACCTATCCCTCTCTCTCTCTCTCTCTCTCTCTCTCTCATGCTCATAGGCCAACATAATAAGAAGATAAGGGAAGAGAAAGCTTCATACGTTCAAAATAATTCAAAAAACTATTTTTGACACCGGATCTATGGGTTGGGTATGTCCCTTTCACATACGGTGCCCACATTCAGTCAATTGAGGCTAAACAAGTTTTCTATGTAGTCTAGTGCACCACTCATCGACCGTCACCAACCCTAGACTATAGACCTATGGGATTGACAAGCCCATTCCATAATTGAATACATATTAAAAATTATGAAGATAACATGCAAAGTTAATAGCTCTCATCTATGCTTGCACCTTGAAGGTGAGTGGCCTCGCAAGGGAGAGAATTCACGATGTGATTGCAAGTTGGGGTTGTTGCAAAAATATGCCGTGTTTGATTGTGTTTTGATTGCTCAATTAAGCGAATTGGTGGCCATTGGAGAACCATGTTGTGCTAGGAAGTGCCTTGGTTGGTATGTATGCCATATGTGGTGTCCTTTGAGGGCAATGGCCGCCCAAAAGTCAAACTCAAAGGCAACTCGTAGTGGGGTTCAATGTGAACAAAACAAAAAAAATGAATGCCACATGTGGTGTCCTTTAGCAATGGTCACCCAAAACTCAAACTCAGTAGCTTTTGATGAAGTTCCTTGATTGGAATGTGGTGATTGGAGAGGCCAACACCAATGCAATTAGTGTGTGCTTGTGGTGAGTGTGCTTTGGGATTCTAGTCTATGGTAAGTTGGACTTTGGTGGGATTAATGTGTAGGTGATGCTTGATTGATGATATGATTAGAGTTAGTGATTCATGGCTAATCTCTATTGCATTGGATGAGCATATTCTTGAATCCCTCATTTGATACATCCGATGCTGGTGCTTCCATGCCCTAGCCAGGTTGTCGATTGCAAAATTGATAATTTTGTTGGTCTTGGGTTGATTAGGCTATGCTACAATTGCCCCCAACATTTGGCGACGTTGTCGGGGATCGATAACCTAAGTTAGTGAGTATAGGATGTTTAGAATAGAGTAATTTCATTACTAATTTCATTACTAATTTCATTGGTTTTTGAGTGTTTGTAGCTCAATTTTGTTTTGATTTGATGATGTTTGTGCAAGTAATTGAAGCTATTTTTTAAGTTTTGAATACCCCAAACCCTCAATTTCACTAACTTCTCACTAACCATTGCTAATTTTGCTTCATTTCTATGCTAATTATACTAATTCCATTCCAATTTTCACTAATTTTTTACTAGCTTTGCTAACCGAGATGCTAACATTTAATGTGTAATGTATGTTCAATCCCCTTTTAAGAGGTGGAATCATCACTCTGAACAAGTTAATTGTGCTAATTTATGCCTAATTTGATGATTTGAGTGTTTGACTTTTGGCCTACAATGGTCAATTTTGGAGTCGATTTGATGGTGCACAGTGCAATGATGCCCCTTCGCGTGGAGCAAAGGAATATCTTGGAGTGTGATTATGATGTAAGTGCACTCACTTTTTCATGTCTATTCTTGATTGATTAATGTGGTTCAATGTGTGCTAATTATTTGCTAAAATTAGATGTGTAAATCAATTGACTTATACTTTGCACCTAATTTGATTCACTTGGAATGAAATTGATGGTCAAATTTTGGCTAATGAACTTTTTGTGTGTCAAGACAATGCTTAATTCTCATCAAGAATTCATGTGTGTGCATAAAAATCATTGTGTGTGTAAGACACCAAAGAGGAAAAAACTGCCAAAAAATTCAAGTGTGTGTGCATGCATAGAAATTGATTAAATTGATGATACATGAGTATGTAATCATGTCATTGATGTGTGTGGTAAGCTAATTCAATCATTGGATAAGCATAAATGCCAAAAAATTGTGCAAAATTTGAGTGCATGTGCCCATCCAAGACCACTTGATTTTCAATGATTGATGGTCAATTGGGGCTTACACCTAATTGAGCCAAATTTAGACTTTTGTGCTTAATTTTTGTGTGTGTGCATTGTTTAATTAGGTCAAAATAGTGTTAATTGTTTAGAAATTGAGCATGTATGCATTCACTTATGCTTGATTGAGTTTGCAATTTGAGCATTGCAATCAGGAATTTGATGGAGTTTTTGCATATAATTTTAATCTAAATTTGGGTGTGCCTAGCCAATGGCATGAGCTATCCAATGAGAAAATGAATGATTGGTGCCACCATTAATAGTGATGATTGAAAGACCTAAAAGGTTGATGTGTATGATTGACTTGGGATGATTTAGTTGATACTCAATTGAAAATGATTCTATAAGAATGACCATTTTCGTGTATGTCTATTTGATTGGATATGGTAAAAATTTCATTGAGTTTTGACTTTGCAATGCCATAATCAATTGGCTGTAGCCATGCAAACCATAATGATAGATCCAATTGGATTTGGATGATTGAAACTATTAGATATGAGCAATTTAAGATTGCAATGATGAATCTCCCTATACCTAATCTATAGACATAGAGCTATATGTCTACACCCAGTCTACACCTAATGTACATTGTGTCTCTAGACTTATATTTAATCTATACAGCTTTCTATATCTACAACTAATAGAAGTAGATTAGGTGTAGAGAGAGTATAGGTACATATACAGATAGATACATATATACATGTGCATACACATATAATTTATTAGACCTAAGTAGGGACTAAAAGTCCCAATAGTCTAGTGGCATCTCTGTAGATATCATCACAATCTCAATCGTGGTAAAATTGAGGATACGTTGTGGTAATCCATACATGAGTGGATCAAATACATGGGTTTAGATTTAGATGATGCTACTTGTAGAGATATTTTGAAAGATGATTTATAAATATTTTTTATACTTTATTTTACAAAAGTTTTTTTCATGTCACACATTCATCACTCTCTCTCTCTCTCTCTCTCTCTCTCTCTCTCTCTCTCTCTCTCTCTCTTTGTCGCTATCTATCTATCTATCTATCTCTATAGTTTTATCAAGCATGCTAATTTATGTTAATCAAGTCGGTTTGATCAATTTAATGAGAAAACATCGTTCTTTTTTTTAAAAGAATTATTTGCAAAAAAGAAATTCTTTGTAATTTTTTAGAAAATAGAAGGATGTACTCAAATTTGCATATTTTGGCTACGAAGCATTTCACAATAATACTAGAGTTAATAATGCCGGTTATAATCTCTCCCTTTTTCACATCCACCTTCACACATTTTCTTTTGTTGTTGTTCTGAAGAGTTATGGGTGTAAGTAAAGCCAGCTTTTTGTGTTGTGTGCAGTGTGAGACTGCTTCTGCTACTCAAGAATGCTTTGAAGAAGAGCTCCTTTATTGTGCTCCTTAACACCTCTTCATATCAAGAGAGATTGTCAACACCACTATGTAAAGCCTTTCAAAATATGCGACAAATGCAAGGATGTAGTCTCTCGGGTGAAACGCGTGGAGTGTTTGGAAAAAGAGTGCAAGTCAATGTTAGGGTACGATGTCTTTCTTACTTGCGGACCAACATTAGTGACAAAGGTGTTATAGAATTGACATTTCATTACTTATTGCAGCTGACAGGTGGAAAAGACTAGACCCAGCTTGACCTATGGAAATGTATTTGTATATCATGTACATTTTATTATTCAAGTGCTCTTTTATGAGCTTTGGCCAATTATGACCGGCCGGCTAGTTTGTACTCACTTTGACCATTCAAGAATCTATAAATTAAATACGTGCAAGAGGGAAATGGTCACTCTTGCACGGGGGGAGATTGCACCCAGTGTCCGTCTCATTCTTCTCTCTCGTCGTGCCAGGCATAGCACTCCTCTCTAGGAGGTGCGCCTGCACGTGCTCTCTCGTTCTATCACGCTCTCTTTCTCTCTCTGCTCCTGTACAGCTTGGATTATGCGTTATGCGATTTGAGGTATGCAGATTTGTTCGTTTCATGGCTTGTAGTATATTGTTTTTGCTATTTTGCAGGGCCCGCGACGTTTTCGTCTGTAGCAGTGGTATCAGAGCATAGGCTACGCTCCAAGACTCAAACATTAACAAGCCGCAGCTAAGTATTTTGCTTTCTTATGTTTGTAGATTCTGCTAATTGCCTCAATTTATAGTAATCTATGTTGGATGCATGATCTAATTAGTGATTTATTTTTGGAATTAAAGAGATTCCTTATTTGTTGTCATGATATAGTGATTGTTAGTGTTATTATGTATATAATTAAACATAATAATAGTATGGATTAAACTAAATTATAGAGGGATACTGAACGAAAAGAAAAAAACTATATTAATTTCCTTAGATTCGAGGGAGAAGATAACTAAAATTGTAAGAAGAAGAAGAAGGAATTAGGAGAATTATGATGATCAATTGGCTTTAAGTACTTTCCGACGAGTCTTGAAAACTCAACGCTAGGAAGGATGATTGATCCTTAGTCGCGTATAATACACTTGCTTATATGCTTGTAGACTACATAGCATGCGAGATAATCGTGGGATAGAATGAGGTTCCTTTTTTTTAAAGTAAACCCCAATGCTCTCTATTGCCGAGAGGAAGGGGATGGCGAGGAGAGGGTGAGTAAGTAGCAGGACCAGGAGAGATCGACCTAGAGAGGTCTTGGATCATTGACGCCACCTGCGGCATCAAGGGCCGTTGATGAGGTGACAGAGAGAATCATGCCATGGCATGTGTCTGCAGAGAAAGTGTCCGCAGAGAAACCAGGTGCTCCTTGATGTGCTTGAACTCACATGAGCTCCCGGTCACACACTTCTACTGTCCACTCCTAGCACACCATGATTACACCCACCTTGGGGATTACACCTTGGGGATTGTACCCACCTTGGAAATTACCCAGGAGGCGTGCTGCAATGGTCGTTGGATTAGTCAAACAAGGCTTCGTGTAGATATGCAAGCCCCCTTGCAGCGCCGAGTGCACATACACACAACTCAATCTCTCTCTCTTGCATGGAGCCTGATGTAAATCACTTCCAACCATAGCCTGCCTCTCCTTCTCTCAGTTGTGCCGCCATCTGACTGACTCTTCCTCTCCCCTCATGACTACACACATGAACACTACATTGCTTCTCTATTTGTAACTACCACTCTCGCTTCCCTGCAATAACCCTAGACCACTCACTTCAAAGCGCCAGGCAACCCTCAGCAACACTCACTCTCTCTCTCTCTCTCTCTCTCTCTCTCTCTCCCCTACTCGTTTGCAAGGGACACCGTCTCTTTCTCCCTCTCCCTTTAGTTGGCAGCCACCCTTTTGGTGGTATACCACCCACCAACCCACTGCAACGTTCTGTGCCGCTATCTCTCTTTCTCGTTTTCTCTCTCTACCCCTCGTCGTTGCAGAACAGCTGCGCACACACTGACTCCAACCACCACCAACTTGCATAATGACCCCGCGCAGATACACACAATTTCAGCCGCCAGCTCCTTCAGAACGTACCATAGCTTTTGCATGACGGCGCCAATTGCATATACCACCAGTTTCCACCAACCTTTGGTTCTGCATGGCGTCAACCCACCACCCAGCAATCTCTGGTGCCTGTAGTTCTATGGTGTAGCCGATCTACCTTGTGGCGCACACAATCTCTCTCTACCTCACCACAACCACCAACTCACTCTCTCCCTCTTGCATGGCAGCGGACAGAGATCGTGTGTCTTCCCTAGCCTTGCCATGCATTGGGAACCCTCTTTTACTGCCCATAGTGAGGGACTGGAAACCAACCCCAGCCAACAACCTTCATCCACGAGCGGTGCCCTCCCTTTATCTATGGGGTGCTAACTCTCCCATGCACCACTCTCTCACGTTCGCTTCCTCAGTGGTACATACCCACATACGGCACATGTCTCTCTCTCTCTCTCTTCCCTCTCGTACTGTAACAAACTCCCATGCACACTCCTCTCTCCCATCACCACCATGCCTTGTCTATCTCTCATCTCTCCCTTTTTGATACCTTCAGAGCATGGTATGCCATCTGCTCCTTCACAAAGGCCTCCGCTGCACCATCGTGATACAAGTTGAAGGTTTTGATAGCAAGAGGCACTCCAATGGCAGCCTTACCTTCAAGCACATTACTATATCTTCTCACTCCCGTTACACGACCTGTAAGACCAATATCTTTCCTGCTATATGTAGGCAACTTGTGGAACCTCTCAGATGTGAAGACATCAAGACGTGAAGACGTGGAAATCCGATATCTCAAGATTGCTTCTACCAAGACATACAAGAGTGCAGCAAGAGGAGTGGATCCAATTTTAACCATAGGAGGATATTCCAAGGTCTTCACAGTAGCATTTGCAGCTCTTTAAAAAAAAAATATATATAAAATGATTGTAATTGCTCACAGAGCCATACTTTTTCTCATCTAAAACCATATCACCAAACATCTGATGAATAGTGTCTGTGACCTTTTGACCTTCTTGGGGTTATTGAGGGCATTCTCAAGTTCCTCATTCTCCTCCATGTGAAATTGCCAGTTGCCCTTTTTCCTTCACCGTTCCCAAACACACGTACAGACATACGGGTCTATCACATACCTCCTGCGCAACAGAGGTATCTAAAAGCACGATGTCTGTGCAATTGTATTTTCTTCTGCTTCCTGCACCCATAAAATTCAAGGAAATGTTCAAAAGATCAGCTAGCAAATCTACAGTGATAAATAAATCCTCCAATGCATGGCGAATGTTTGTCCCGTCGAATGCAGGCCAAAGCGGTGCAAAGCGCTCCAGCGGAGGAAAATATGATAGTTGTTTATCATCCACGGAAGCCGTCAATGCCCTAGCGCCTTCTCAAAATCCAGGACATCTCTCAAACGAAGACACCATTTGGGGAGAGACGGCCTGAATGCACGAGCGTGAAAACCGTTGGGAGACTCGAGGACATATTTCCTTTTTGACTCAAATGTAATTTTGTCCTTTGAAGGCGTTTAATGTAACATTCTATTTCATTTCGTTTCTCCTCTTTCCCCCTCGTCTGTTGCATCTGACACCTCTACAATAGTGCCCCCCACCCTTAATTACATTGCCAATACACCCCATCAACAACTACAATCTGGCTAGATAATAATATATCCACAAATATAACTCAAGAATAGTGAGGAACATTAACGAATGATAAAAATTTGTGATGGGTAACAAGACAAATTTACGCAGCCAGTGTTTCGAACACAATGGATTATATCACACTATTTGTAGAGACTTTATGGTATTCTGTCGGTACGTAGCACAATATTTTAAACACCTTTGCGATCCCTAGCAATGCTATTAGCATTTTATATTCAGTTGGTTAATGCTAGCACACGTTAGTACAAAATGTTCTATGCTCATACTCCTACTGCCAACTTGCACGGCAACCACTTTTTGCAACTTCATCTAATTACGACCCGGCTTTATTGCATGCTCTTTCTCAGATTCCTTGTATCGATCAACATTGTCAAATATCCCGCATTCTTAATTAGGGACTTAAAATTTGTTAGACTTCTCAAACTATGAAGATTTTCAGGGTTTTCTCCTTTCGAATAGCTCATTGTTACATTTTACTAGTTGCTGTATATTAGCGCTGCTCCGCACCATTATGTTTAGTTCGTTTACCACAATTTTAAGGAAATAAACGTATCTGTCTTGATTGACCGTAATCAAATGATTTTTATCATGATCTTCACTTGTTACATTTCTCTAACTCATTTAAGGATTCACAAAAACCTATGCAGGCCATAATGCGAGGAAGTCAGATACGTAATCTCTTTACTTTATTTTGCAAACTCATTTTTACAGCTTTTGTACTAATATCCTAATCATATTTTATCTGATTTTATGATACCCTCTTGCACTGCTAAGGTCATGCCCTCTAATTGTATTGAAAGAAATTTTTGTTGGGATGATTTGTCAGTAAGCTATGCAGCTACTCAAGCGAGCTACTGTGATCTGGGATAGTGAACAACAATTTGTAAGTGCTTTGATATACTGCATTGTGATGTCAACAACGTAGTAAATATACTTTTTCTCATTTATGTCGTGTCTAGTCCATTTGTCACATGCTCACAGATTCGCCGATTTAGGCAGTGTGCCAATGCTCATCTAGTGCAGATTCGCCGATGTAGGCAGCACAACAACAAACTACATATTCACGCTTTTTAGACAATATCCAATGCAGATTCGCCAATTTAGGCAGCATTAGTGCAGATTCGCCGATTTAGGTAGCACGTTTTATTGGTGTAGACTCGTTAGATGAGGCAACACCAATCACAAAATCATGCTGCAGTGGCTGGCCACTACTGCAACTGGTATGATTTTGTTACCCGGGTACATCATGAAAGTGATTTTGATTTGGTCTTATATTGTGGAATTGGAATTGGATTGGGATTTGACACCAGATGATTCTTTTATCACGACAGTTTTTATGTGATGAGACTTGACATTATGAGACTGATGATGAGTGTGACCAATGATATCGTGATTCATCAGGGTATGACATATACTGCTTATTCTAATGGTATGGAACACTAGAATAGGTAGTATGTGGATGACGGCAGGCATAAAAAATATGTATAATTTTATGGATTTTCTTTTACTAATTCAATCAGATTTCTAATCATTGTTTTTGACAAGTATTGTTTGCAGATTTTTATCTTCGCAACTGAGGACAAATGCTTTTCAACGGAGAGGTATGTTATAGAATTGACATTTCATTACTTATTGCAGCTGACAGGTGGAAAAGACTAGACCCAGCTTGGCCTATGCAAATGTATTTGTATATCATGTACATTTTATTATTCAAGTGCTTTTTTATGAGCTTTGGCCAATTATGACCGGCCGGCCAGTTTGTACTCACTTTGACCATTCAAGAATCTATAAATTAAATACGTGCAAGAGGGAAATGGTCACTCTTGCACGGGGGGAGATTGCACCCAGTGTCCGTCTCATCCTTCTCTCCTTTCTTCTCTTCTCTCTCGCCGTGCCAGGTGTAGCACTCCTCTCTAGGAGGTGCGCCTGCACGTGCTCTCTCGTTCTATCATGCTCTCTTTCTCTCTCTGCTCGTGTACAGCTTGGATTATGCGTTATGTGATTCGAGGTATGCAGATTTGTTCGTTTCACGGCTTGTAGTATATTGTTTTTGCTATTTTGCAGGGCCCGCGACGTTTTCGTCTATAGCAAAAGCATCCAGGGGTGGCCTTACGCAACTTAATCTATCTAAGAAACCATCCTTTCATGTTGCATTGCCGTTTTTTTGTCCAAATTGATTAAATTAAAAATTATGGTCTTAATTTTTTTTTCCATAAGAAAACTAGAAAGAAGTATCCAAATTTGAATATTTTAATGCCAAAGAGGGGTCTTGTAATACAAGCGTAATAGCATTGGTAATGCGTGTGATAATACTAGTGGCAATAGCAGTGATATCACATATAGTAATATTTAATTTGCAAAAATATTCCCTTATGTCCCCCTTGCTCTTCTTTGGCCACCTCATTTTGGACTCTCTCTCTACAAAAGGTTGTAAAGGGCTGTGATAAATGTTTTGAAAATGTTATAGTGACCTAGTCTGGGTGATGCACATCCATCTTGCAAAACCAACTTTAGCACATAGCATGGCTGCAAAAAATTTGAGAGCATTTTGGTAGCACAACCATAACCAAAAAAAAAACCAAGAGCCACGCAGGCTTCCACAACCATAAACATGAGGGATCTTCAGATCTTGACCATAAACCATAATCCTTACTATACCAACTCCTACTCTTGTAGTTTTGACTGTACACGCTACAATCAACCGATCCAACACACATTGCTCTGAAAGATCATTTTTCTATGAATACAAATGTTTGACCAGCTACTAATCATAATTTCAAATCACCATTTTGAAAACATTTTAACCATATGTAATTGATGTACCATGACCACATCTCACTCCCCTTGCACATAGAGCTAGTTTTGACCTAAAAGGGTGGAAAGAAATACGCACATGCACATGAGACATCCACATCTTTCCTCCCAATTGCTTTATGCATCATACATCATGGCATATCCTTAACCAAGATGCAAAACATCCCCGTCACTTTGATTACTCATATGCCATAACTTCACATCTCGGTGCAAAACAACTTTTTCCTATTTTTGGATGCACACACAACACTATCACTTTGTCACATTACTTCACCCATTTGCGACTCATGCTAACAATTGTGATACGATACGAAAGTCATTTTATGATAAACTGTCCTAGACAGTTTGTATTTCCTAACTGTGCATCCACACATAAGTTTATGGACATAAAAAAATGGAATCAAATCACCAAAACAAACCATAAAACATATATGAACTTCACATCAAATCCACAAATCTGTATGGTACCCCTTCTTAATAGCACCCCTACACGTTTAGGTAATCTCATACAAAGAACAACTAATAATCACACTCATGAAGTGATAACAATGATTTTATTACACTTATCATCATATATAATCAAATTTTTTATTTCTATAAGTGGGTTTATCCTTCCGATAATTCCATATATTGGCTCTCCGAGAAGCCTCGCAGGGTCCAAAGCATTGACCAATGCCAATGGGTGCAAGCTATATTTTGACCATAACTTTTCACTCCGACCAAAAATTTCAAGAGAAAATTCTTCAAATGATGTATTCAATCTGTGATTCAAAGGGTTTGGCTTGATTCATAATGGTTTAGGAGATACAACCAAAAGAGTGTCTGTATTGCCTACATGACATGAAAGAAACAAGTACTTTTTATGTATCTACGTGATCATATACACACCAAATGCATATATCAGTGTGCTAAACATGATGAGACAAGCATGGATCATCCTCTTACACTTACAGGCAAGCCCATACATGCCTATGTACACAGAAGAGAAACTACCAAGAGCGTAGTTTCCTTACACATAACAAAAACAAAAGTGTAGAGAGAAAAAGATGATGACTATCGAGTTTAGAGCTTCTTATCATGAACAAGAAATGATAATGAAAACTCTTCTCAAATTTTTGAAAGAGCGTGGTGATGATATTTATGTAGAGAATTCCACCACTAAGTTAATGTAAAGCACGTTGTCGTGTTGTCGTACGTCTAAATGGAGAATTTAATGCAGGAGTCACATATTCAATGTTTTTTATGAGTGATCGAATTATGATTGGGAGCATAGCATTTTTGCATGATGGCAAGCTTGCAATGGCCGTCATGTGGCATGGGAATGTTTTTTTATATCATAACTTGGAATCTGAAGTTGTTAATGTCACAAGTTTCTGGAGTAAAGATTATGCTATGGGCTTGAACGGAGGATTCTTAAAGTCGGTCACTCTAGAGACTCAACATGAATAGATTAGACAACTAGATTTGATGGTCTTTACTCGTTCTGTCAAACTTATGTGGGCGGCTCTGTGGGTGGCGCAGTGCGACTCAATCATAACCATGTGGATATTGCCATTAACTGGTCTGGTGGTTTGCATCATGACAAAAAGTGTGAAGCATCTGGCTTTTGCTATGTTAACAATATAGTGCTTGCTATATTGGAGTTTTTAAAATATCACCCGCGTGTGTTATACATAGAAATTGACATATACCATGGGGATGAAGGTGGCGAGGAAGCTACAAAACATAACTGGCTCGAAGGCAAGGCCGTGAGGAATGTTTGAATGGTTTCCTAAGAGCACTTGTTTTTTTAAAATATATTTATATATTTAAGGGAAAGAAAAGGCTATTCTTGGGGATTAAAGCAGACAACACAGGGGAGATTAAAAAGTCGTCAAGGAGATTAGGGAGGTCGTCATTGAGAGGGAGCTGCAGGACTTGACGCCATCGAGCAGGAGAAGGGGGAGCCGCCCATGAGTAGTAGAACAAGCATAGACAAGAGGAGCCTCCGACAAGCCGAGGGAGACTAGAGGAAGCGGGTGCAGCTGGGAAGCCTAGGAGTCGGCTGCAGGGGACTCAGGGAAAACCATCGTCGAGCAAACTAGCTGACCAAGAGGAAAGGGAGAAGGAAATAAAAGCAGGAAGCATGACAAGAAGGGTTCCGTGGAGGAGGGCATTTCTATTGAATAGGAGGCCGAGAGGAGCCTTAAAGAGAATATTGGCGTTTTCGTGGAGTTGTCAAGCAAGAGTAGTTGAAAAAGAGCCATCATATGAGAACAGAGAACTAGTGGAGGAGACTTGCTAGTAGTTAAGCCAGTTAAGGAGGGAAAAACTGGGTTGCAAAGGGTGGACAAAGCCGCCGAGTAGAGATTGAAGAGGAGAAGTTCTACTAGAGGAGCTACACAGGCGATCAAAGCCAACGAGCAGAAGGGGCGGTTGAAGCCATCTAGAAGAAAGCTTCTTTAAAGAAAAGCAAACCGGCAAGACTTTAATTTGAGTGTGTCGTTTCAAACCGGCTTTCTTACTTTATAAAATAAAATAAAAAGGCTCAGTTCTCACACCGAGTCTCGGCACATCAATTATTTAAAATGTAGAAGACTTACTCTCTTTTAGATTCAAAATTTGGCAAGCAAGAGAGGGTTTTGACATAGAAGGGCTGATACAGAGGAGCAAGATCGAGAAGACGAGCGTTCTGATTGATGAAGGCGACTTGTGTGTTTAAAGCAGTAAGGAAGTGGTCTGTGTGAATTAGAGTAAGGGAAGTTGAAAGAACCAAGAATTCTCGTGTTAAGGAAGAGCAAGGCGAGATAAAAAATTTCTCGCGCTCTTTTGATAAAGGGCATGGATTCTTTCTTTTTCGCTCTTGACCCCGGGGAGGTCACCTAAGAAAAATGTAACCTATCACGTGAGTTCAACAGAAGGGTATTTAAAGTTCTTGAAACTTACAGAAATATATATATAGAAGGACATTATTTTTTCAAATTTGAAAACAATTTACACACTTTAAAAGAAAAGGGTACGTTATATTCCTAACAAAATTCACAGATAAGGGGTTTTACAAACATGTTTTGAACGCACGTGATATGGTAGTTTTACACATAGTGAACCTCCCGAGCTCTTGACTAAGAAGAAGTCTACAGATTCTTTATTAATGGTTGTACTTTAGTTCTAACCAAAATTCAAGTTGATAGCAAAAAGATTTTGAGTTTTTAAAGCGCGTCTTGTATCTCCAAAGTATTATTTTGTGTTGTTTCACCACTCACCAGTTCCCACAACAGGAAACCCCATGTTGATCCCATCTCACTAACCGCACTAATTTATCCCCGACATCTTTGGTGAACCCAACGTGAAGCAAGCCATTAGGAAATTTCGGAGGTCATTTGGAGGGCCATATGAAGAGAGAGAAAAATAGAGCGCGTCCAATGAGCATGAAGGCTACGTTACGTAGGAAAGTACCTGGAAAGACTCAAAAAATAGGAAAATAGCATAAAACTTTCACGAAACTAGGATTGTAGCATAGTAATTTCCTTCCTTTTACCGAGCTTTTAGGTGCTTGCGTGTGGTCCCACTTCTGATATTCTCTTACGGTCATTAACGTACTGGAGGGTGACCATTAAGCCCGCACAAGATATTGGAATTTTAAAACACTTTCCCTCCATTAGAATGCTTTCAAAGTGAATCTCCCTCCACTAAAGCTTTTCTCTGAGAGTTATGGCGTCCACGTCTTCTCGCCCAAGAGCCTCCAGGTGTTTACTGTCTCTCACACCAACAACCAACAACGGCACTTTGCCTAGAAGGCCAAGTAGTAGCATATCCTCAATTACAATACCAGCTTCAATAAGTGCAGACAACCAATGGGTTGGACAAAGGATAAACAAAGGTTCATGGGTCCTCATGCAACCAAGAAGACCCAAGAGGTCTAGTGGTATCAACGTTTACCGCTCAGCATGGAAGGCCAGGGTGTTGGATTTCAAAGTTGAGATCGGCAAAAGATCTGTAAAGGAAGTTCTTGTTCAGCATGTGTTTACCCATCCAGAGGTGATAGCAAACGGTGGAAATGTATCAGATATACATCAATCACGTTGCAATTGTAAGTACTCTTGACATGTGAACTTATTGATACTCTCATTATAACTTTTCTTATATATTTTGCAATGTTTCTCCCGCTTGTTATGAGTAATGTCTCCACTCTTCACAGCTCAATTGCATTAGATTTGTCATTTGTACTTATTGATACTCTTAGTTTAACTCTTCTTATATATATTGCAGATGTTTATCCCTCTTCTTATGAGCAATGGGAACCTGTGGAGTGCATAATAGGCCTCTTCCATGTTGTACATGCCCATATTGGTTCTCTACAGTACTCAGAGAGGAGCAGCAAAAGATTGGCTGATGAGGGAATCTTTTTTTATGACCACTTTTACCAACTCAGCTCAGGGAATACGAATGGCATGTTGGTGAAAGTGCCTCTACCAACCGATTGGAACACTGTGGACTGGCCAGTTCCCGAGGAAACAATGGTGGAGGCAATGCGAAGTAAGCTCTACAAGGATATACAAAGGTCTCTACGTAGCTCTATTCCTACCAAACTGGTTAGAATTGCAAACTTTTGTCCTGTTGCACTCTTCATAGAGCTGTTTCATAGTTACAACATCAGAGTTACAAAAACTATGTTCATGTGCAAGTCATTTCAGCAGTCATCCTGTGACAAACTTCTTGACAAAGGATGGTATGCAAAGGAAGAGATTGGTTTACGGTGCGAGGTCGCGCTTGATACTCTAGTTGTCAAGTACATGATTGCAAGGCAATCACTGTTACTCTCATTTTGGTATATGCGATCACAAATGCTAAACGGTAAGTACATTCCTATGGACCAGGTTTCTGCAGGTTTGGAAGATAATCCTACTGTGGATGTGGAAGTGATTGATAAAGAGCATGGCCTACTATTGGTGGTTACAATAAGGGAGCTATGCAGTCTTCAGCATTTGCGAAATGACATCATTGAAGAGTCAATGGACAAGGAACTATCAGATTTTTCCTTTTTCTTAGCTGGCCGTAAGGTGATGCGGCGAAGGGAAAAAGATATTTTGTGCAAAGAGTTGGATGGTCGGGTTGAAGTAGTGTCAATGTAATAGATATTCTTGTAAACCCAAGTGTATACAAATGACTTTCAAGACATGAAGTTTATTGATCTCATTTTTCAATTGTGCCCTGTGAAAAAGTGTGCTTGAAATACATTTCTTTACCACGTCAAATCTCTCTCTCTCTCTCTCTCTAGAAAAGACAAAGACAGATAGAAAAATCATCTTAATTCATTAGAAAGTACAAACTCGTCCGTGAACAATGGACTGAGATACAATTTGTGTAAGTATGGAATCAGAATGTCTTCAAGGTAAAAATCGAAGGAATGCCCCTCGAAAGAAGGTGGTGAGATAGTTGTTCCCGACGGATTTAGTTCTATCTTTTCAGGAGTATCATCAATTAGTAGTGTATTAGTTGCATCAAAGGGTACACCGATTTGGCTAAACGGTTTGTACAAAAGAGGTAATCCTGGTTTTTTAGGGTGGTAGTGGCCCTCAACGGTAACGCATTTTCTTTGATCATACAAAAAGGCAAAATCTGACGTGTGAGCTTGGCATACACTGCAAACTATTGCAACTAGTGGCGATAAGTTTTGACTTTGCATTGAAGACCATATGGCAACTCTGAAGCGCGGAAGAAGAAACTCAATAAATTCCTTGGTTCCTGGATGAACCACAACTCGACAAGTTCCCATCCGAAACGTTTGCAAATCCTCAAAGGGTCCTCTGTCACCGAGAGGCACCCGCATCAGCAGCAATCCATTGACGTCCAAGATAATCAACCTCTGTAAAAGTTGACAAGTACATATAAGTAGTTAGAAGCTGAACATATTTTGCCATACTTGAATAGACATTACCGGAACAACCGTATCTACAGGTAGCAAGGGTCCATACTGGGTCTCTGTAGTGTTCATGTCATTGTTGCTCTCCTCCGCTTTATCTTCATAGTCATCATTCAAATCTTCATCAGGAGTCTCCCCCATGGCCCTTTCTGCCTGATTCAAGGTTGATCGGCTTGCCTCATACATCTTTGCCTGATCCATATCATTTTGCTCATCCCTAGGCCTGCTTTCCTCATCCATATCCTTTTGCTCATCTATAGGCCTGCTTTCCTCATCTTGGGTTTCAGCCATAGGCTCTTTTGGCTCCTCCACTGGCTGACTTGGCTCTTTCATTGTCTCCTCCGGTTGAACCTTAGCAGCTTCCATATGCTCATTTGTCCTTTCCTCATCCTCGGCTCTTTCATCTTCTGCTGATATGACACCCTCGGCCCGATGCGATTCCACTGTATCGAATGTAGGGGTTTTTCGTGGTGGCACGTCATGTTTTGTAAGATCAATAGTGCGCTCATCCAAGCCGCTATCTTCAAGCTCTCTAGGGCTAGACATAGTAAGCAGGTGTTGTATTAAACTTACCCGGTATCTTTGCAAATAATCATATGTGTAGTTTTTTAAAGCACTCTGCAAAATTGAAAGACCACATGGTGAGAATTCTTTTATAGACTAAACCAAAACTAACTGAATGCATTGCCAAATGGGTACCTTAGTCATGAAAGGTTTTAATGCAAAGTAGCTTTGCAGGACATATTCTGCATGGAGAAGACATCTCCAGCCGCAAGAATTCCCATCGGTTTGATTTGGGACAGGTACTTCTTTGATTGGGGCCTTGTATAGTTCATACCTTCCACATAGCTTGCCATAGGCAAGCAACAACCTCTTTATACAACTGCACAAAGCAATGTCAAGATGTTAGCATGAGGCTTCAAATTTACATGGATATCTATAAGAAACACTTTCTGATACAAAACACTTACAGCCTAATTTCAGGGTGGGTTCCTTTTATTGAATTGAACACCCACACTGCTGGTTCGTCAACATCAAGGCATATGAGACTCCAGTGATGGTTGTTCTCATATGGGAAGATGATCACAGTAACTTCCAGCATAGCACAGTGGAGAAACCAGCTCTCAAAGGTCCCAGATGGACTGTTCTTTTGTCTAATAATTACAGACATTTGTGGATCAAGGAGAAACACCTCTGTGTGAGTGTGCAGTGGGAGTTGACTTTTGATCAGGCTGCAGAGACTCTACCTGAGTTAGCAAACCTATTATCTGAGTTTTCAAAGCTAGCAAGATAGTAACACTTACTTAAGACAAGCATAGATAATTGTGTCTGAAATCTGAGCATCTGGATTCTGCAATAAATCGATGTCCACTTTTTCCAGAGCTAGCTTTCTGGTTCCATCTACAAATGGTATCTCTGCAAGCAAACCATTCTTCATTGAAAGTAGAGTTTCTTGATTCATTGCCTCTATAGACAGGGTCACATTGCACTCTGTTTGTTTCTGGGACTCCACTGCTACTTTTGCTTTCTCCTTAAGCTCCGCTTCCCTCATTTCCTCTGTTTGGCGAGCAATAGTCTCTGCCCTTGCCCTTGTATTCACTTCATGTGTGACATCTACAACTGTGAGCTGAGGCACTAGCTCCGGGGGGTATAACAAAATTTCTCTCATTTTCTTATCCTTGCAGACATTGGGGACCAGCAGTTTGTCATACCTCCACCTTATTCTTTTCAATGTCTCACTATCTTTGTCCATTATAGTAACCCGGTGGGCATGGGCTGCAACAATGGTCATGTCACTGAAGTACTCCAGTAGGAAGTCCTCTGCTGCTTCCTGTAGAGCCATTAATGCCACCACCTTCCACCTTTTGGTGCCCCAGGTAGCTTCATCACATATGGACCTCACCATCCTCTGGAAGGGCAGCTTTGGTATGCATAAATCTACACATTTCTGTGCCTTTCTGATTTCTCTGAAAAGTCCCATGCAGGTTTGCAGCTTCTTCATCCTTGGCCCTTTCAGAATTTTATTTGGTTTTCCAACTCTTTTCTTTGGGGTTGCAGATCTGCCACTTGCTTTCGATGCTAATCCTGGACCCTTGCCTGCCTTCCTTGCAGTGGCTTTTGTTCTAGCCATCTTACTGTACACCAAAAGAAGAGTCTCAATCCCCTTTTCTCTTTCTATGAATCTCTCTCTCTCTCTCTCTCTCTCTCTCTCTCTCTCTCTCTTACTCTCTCTCTCTCTCTCTCTCTCCTTTCTATAGCTTAGCATATATAACTAGAGAGAGAGAGAGAGAGAGAGAGTCCACATTACTAAAGGCGCGCACGGAGCACTTTTTAACCTCAACAAGCACCTCCG